>NC_048304.1:113002211-113240739 GCF_013100865.1 Trachemys scripta elegans
CCCAGATATTTTTGGTTGCACTGCCCCCAACCCAGACAGGCTGGGTGACCTGCGGGGCTGGTGTTGCCGCTTACCCCACTGAATGTTCCTCCATGCCCCTTTGGGTTGCGCTCCACAATTTGAAAACCTCTCTGTGGTGGTCACGTGCCCCCTCCCCTAAACCTTTAAATTGTGCTTCCTCCTTGCTATCAACGAGGTGTCGTCTCCAAACATCCCACCTCTATTTTCTGTGACCCTATGCTGGTTCCATGTTCACTCTCTATCCCTTTTTGTTTGTTTCTTTTCCCTTTCAAAGCTCTGCACAGCTCTGCCCTTTCTTTCTTATTACTGGTCCCACACAACTCTCCTGTTTGACTCTTTCCCTTCTTATATGCTGCCCCTGCACCTGGCATATCCTTTCTTGTCCAATACACTGTGCCAGCCAACCCTTCCTTTCTTTCTTCATAGCTTTCCTCAACTCTACTGTTTTCAGAACCTTCAAGTGATTCTCTGAGAAGTTTCAACTGCAATTAAAAAACAAAGCAAATGTGATGTGTACAGTTCTACCCAAGCAATCCCATAACTCATTCCTTCCTTCATCGCTATCTCTCTTGTACCTGTTGTATGCGTTTTTTTCCCATTTTTTGTATGTTGTTACTATTCTTGTTTTTTTTTAAATCAAACACAAAAATATGCTAGAGATCTCAAAAAACAAGTGAGGACTCAGTAAAGTGAGACAAGTGAGGACACAGAGATCTTTCATCAACTTGGACATGAAAGTTGTCCCTTGATCAGTCAATATCTCCTTGGGTAGACCAACCCAGGCAAAGATCTGTACTAACTCCTTAGCTATTGTCTTGGAAGCTGTGTTACATAGGGGGACAGCTTCCGGGTATCGGGTTGCATAGTCTAGTACAACAAGCACATGTTGGTGGCCCCTCGCTGTCTTCTCTAGGGGCCCAACCAGATCCATGGCTATGCATTCAAATGGTACCTCTATTATTGGAAGAGGTATCAAAGGGGACTGCAAGTGTGAGCGAGGGCTATGTAGCTGACACTCTGGACAAGAGGTGCAGTATCGCCAGACATCTTCGTGTACTCCTGGCCAAAAAAACCTCCGCAGGATCCATGCCTGGGTTTTCTCTACATCTAGGTGTCCTCCAAATAGGTGACTGTGGGCGAGGCTCAATAGGGCTTTTTGATGTTTCCATGGCACCAGAAGTTGATGTATCTCTTGCTCCTGCGCATTTGCATTACGCGGTACAGGAGATCTTTTTTGACTATAAAGTAAGGTCCTGGACCCCGGACCTCCCCATTCATGGGTATCCCATTTATCTCGGCCACCTCTTTCCTGATGTTATTCTATCTAGGGTCCTCCCTGCTTCTCAAGCCCTGCGGCAGCTCCCTGCCCTGAGGCGCCCGCCCCCCACGGCAGCTCCCCACCTCCACCCTGAGGCGCCCCCCCGCAGCAGCTCTCCCCCCCCCCCCCCGGCCCAGGGAGCCGTGCGGCAGCTCCCCACCCCAGCTCACCTCTGCTCTGCCCCCTCCCCGAGCACGCCGTCGCTACTCCACTTCTCCTGCCTCCCAGGCTTGCGGCGCCAATCAGCTGTTTGGCGCCGCAAGCCTCGGAGGGAGAGAAGCAGAGCGGGGCGGCGTGCTCAGGGGAGGAGGTGGAGCAGAGGTGAGCTGGGGCGGGGAGATCCCCTGCGTGCTGCCCCCCCCTTACTTGCTGCAGGCGGCCCTCTCCGCGCCCCCCTGCCCCAGCTCCCTCTGTCGAAATGCCGACAACGACTGGGGCGGTCGAAGATCTGGCTGCCGTGGTCGCCGCCAAAGAAAATGCTGCCCCCCAAATTCTAGTGCCCTAGGCGACCGCCTAGGTCGCCTAATGAGTTGCACTGGCCCTGGTCCCCACTCCCCACATGTATAACATCTATAATTGTTTCTAATCATTCCCCTATCACGGAGGTTAGGGGCTTTAGTCCCAGGGTTCCCCCCACTCAGGCCAATCCCTTCCTTCTGGGGTCCTCGCTGGTTTTCAGCCCTCCCCCCCGCCCTTCCACCCAGGACTCCCCAGGGGTTTGGTTGCCCAACCTTCCAGGGTTGGGGTCGGGTGCTTGCTTCAAAAGGGGAATTGACCCGACTCGGCCATCGGGTCAATTCCCTGGCTGTCATGCGTCTTTCTACCAGCGTGATCATCTCATCATAGGTGGATGGATCATTCTGGCCTACCCATTTGTGGAGATGTGGTGGCAGTCCTCGTATGTAATGGTCCATGACCAGGGTCTCCAATATCTCCTCCGGGCTGTAACCACTTCCATGCGAAGTGTACGAGGTCGAATAGCTGGGACCTCGGCAGTTTGTTCTCCTGGTACTTCACTCATTGAACCTCTGGGCCCATACCGCTGCTGTCACCCCTGATTGTGCTAGGATCTCTGCCTTCAGCTGGGTATAGTCAGTGGCGTCCGTGGCAGGCAAGTCAAAGTATGCCTTCTGGGCCTCTCCTCACAAAAATGGGGCGAGAATGCTGGCCCACTGCTCCTGGGGCCATGTCTCATGCGGAGCACTCCTTTCGAATGAGAGGAGATATGCCTCTATGTCATCTTCTGACATAATCTTTGACAGACAACCAGTGGCCCTCAAGGTTCGCCTCCCATCAGACCCTCAGGCCTGGGTGGTGAGGATCTTCAGCTGGTCCACTACCTCTCACAAGAGGGCATGATCTTGGGTCGTCTGGTCCATTAATAATTGATTGGTTTCTTGCTGTAGCCGCATAGATTCCTGTTGTGCCATTGCCTGAACCCAGATGGCCTCCTGCTGGGCTGCAGTGGCTTGTACCAGAGCTCTTACCACCTCCTCTATTGTGGTACAAAGCAAGCAAACAAACAAAACAAAACAACAAAATCCAAAACCCCAGTGCATTTTTTAACCTCTTCCTTCCACTACGCTGTGAATGATAATCCCACTACTAACACCAGTTGTGACAAAGTTCTGTCCTTGTCTCCGTGCATCCCGTGTTTCCTGAAGGATTTTGCTAGCCTCAGAGGCTCACTGTGACCCTCCACGTAGCCCTTCTTTCTCTAGAGACAAGGGTCACAGTTTACTGCGTCTTTTTCATCATAAGCCAGCAATGGAGGTGAGGAGAAGCAACCCTCCCTTGCACAGTCTTTGTTGTCTCACAGTCTCAGTGATTAATCAGAGAGGGGAGGGGGGAGTCCAGGCCCACCCTCTACTCCGGACTCCAACCCAGGAACCCTAATAGTAGCAGCTATTGTAGCTGACTTTTTTTCAAAATAGGACACATACAATTCCCTGGGCCACTTACCCACAGCAGCCCCCACTCAATATCTCCACCATTACCTCAGGGCCTCCTTCCTTGCGCCTGATATGGATTTGTACTGCTTAGTTCCTCCAACAGCGCAGCTTCCTCCTATAGCTTCTGACCTGCATGCCTCACTGACTAACTGGAAGGCTTTTAACTAGTTCCAGCCAGCCCTTGATTGGCTTCAGGTGTCCCAATCAACCTAGCTATGTCCACTGCTTTCTAGAAGGATCTTAATTGGCCCCAGGGTGTCTTGATTAACCTAGAGCAACTGCCATTTGGTTACCATGGTACCAGGGCTTTGTTTAGCCTGGGGCTAACATACCTGTTTCTCACTACTTTACTATAGCCATCTGGCCTTGCCCCGTCACAGAGCATAAACTTTAAACTCAATATGACACCACAACAGAGAGTCATAAACAGACACATGGAGACAAGGGGGAAGAGGACAGAAAATGAGAAGGTACAAATAATCAAGCCATGTGGTTACTCAGGCCTATGGCCATCCTGACAGCTATTTATTTTTGGTGTTGTTGGACTTCCTCCATCATTCCTTATACACAAAATAAAGAAGTGAATTTTTGGGACAGATGACAATGTTGCGTGGAAGGCAGCTACGTGAATGGATTTTGGGAGTGTGTTTGGTGTTCATATAGGCCTTGATTCTGCAAAGACTTATGCACCTGCTTGACTTTGTACACGTGAATACTCCCATTTGAAGAATTAAACATGTACCTTGGTATTTGCAGGATTGGGGCATTATAATCTGCCTTCTTTGGTGCATGGCCTGTCTTATTCTGTGTCTGTAAACCACCTAGCCCTTTTGGGTTTAAAATGATTTAAAATGTATAGATAACAAAGTACAATTTATAGTTAAGTGTTATGCTAGGGACTTGAGTGTCACAGGATTCCAATATATTTTAATGGATTACAGAGAGGGGGAAACAATTTAGTTATTTAGATTAGTGAGCATAAAGATTATGCATTTGGATTTAGAAAATAAAAAAAAAATCTAGAAGATGTAAAATTATTTATAAAACATAAATATTATAAGTAGCAAACTAGTATTTGCTAACCCCGTTTCATCTAGTAGGGGGATCTTCTTTTCTAGATACATTGTTTTGGAAGAATATTTTTAGGAGAGAAGGATAACTTTGAGATTTTTACAATTTTTGATATTAAAGAAATTTTGAAAGCAATGTTATGAAAGATTTTACTTGCTGTTTTACTAGTAATCCCAATGTATTGTTTAAATATATAGGTTTCAGAGTAGCAGCCGTGTTAGTCTGTATCCGCAAAAAGAACAGGAGTACTTGTGGCACCTTAGAGACTAACAAATTTATTAGAGCATAAGCTTTCGTGGACTACAGCCCACTTCTTCAGATGCATTTATGCTCTAATAAATTTGTTAGTCTCTAAGGTGCCACAAGTACTCCTGTTCTTTTTTTAAATATATAGAGATCACCAGTTAGACCATGCAAATAGATTAGGAATCTATTCTGCAAAGGAATAGCTTGCATTATCGTTTAAAAAGCAGATTAAAATGTCTGTTAATATTGTTTAATGCAGTATAAGAACACAAGTTTTGGTTGTTAATAACAATGGAGATTACTTTATTGAGCAAATTAAAAGCAATTAAATCTTAACCACAAAAGCTTTTGTAGAATAAATACCTGATCAGAAATCCAATCCTGTGGGCCTTATTCACATTCCTATTGCGGGACTACTCACAGGCCTAAGTGCTGCAGGATCTGATCCTGACTACAACATCAAATTGTCATTATTATCGATGATCATTTATATGTACATTGGGATCCAAACAGACAAGTTCTTTCCCCCAAAAGGCTTATTATTTGCCCACACTAGCGAAAATAAGACATGACAGAAGAGTGCAAAGTGTCCCTATTATAAAAAATTCTATTATAAATTGATAAATCTACCTGTCAAATTCTTTAAAGGTCTGCATAGGTAAGGGCTGCATGTATTATTCCCTTATGAAAATTATGGGGGTTTATACATAAATTCATATAGATGTAAAAAATGTGTCACTTCTTTCACTCACAGTCACTTCACTTAATTTTAGTTTTCTAAAGAGTGAAATGGAGACTGGAAAACTTGCAGTGTTCTGATGATGCTTAAGACCTGATGAAGTAAACTACTTCGATATTTTGAGAGGTCAAATTGTGTGTGTTTCTAAGCAAGCATTCCCCAAAGCTGATAATGAATGAGATGTCTCTTCCTGGTTTCCAAATTTCCCACCTTCACAGCAGAAAATTAAAGGGGACACTGCAAAGAAGCCCAGCATGTTAAAATGTACTTAATCGTCTCTATAATTTGATGTTAAAATTGTTGGAGGCTTGGGTCTTTTGTGCAATTTTAAAAAGCAGTCTAGTTTGACAGCATTGCAGTGCAATTAGTAGGTGAAGATCTATACACAATTATGCCTAGGCAGAAGGAAAAACAATGTTTTCAAAATGTTGGAAATGTGGACTGATTGCAGTTCTGATTTGGGGAGTCATTTAGCTTTTGTTCCTGTTTTTTAGTCCCTTTCGACTATAAACAAAATATAACTTTATTTCCAATCCACCATGACCGTAAGTCTTGGAACACTACAAGAACAATGGCTGTGAGCAGAAGCATAAATGGGAGGAAATGCCTTCTCTTCAGTTTTCTTAACTTATCCTTCTAGAATTAATGTTATCGTTTATTTAATTTGTTTTTTTTGCATTTTTAAGGAAAAATGTGGTCAAGAAAAGTCTCTTGCCAACCCTGGAAACACTATTAAGCTATTTCTTTATAGAACAGGTATGGCAGAAACAGCTGAGTAAAACTACAGCATTGCCCTGCCATCATGTCTCACTACAAACCTCAAAGCACAACCCTTAGGAATGGAAGGGTAGTTCAGTCTCCATGTCTATATGGTCCTTGGCTGCTTTGTTGGGACTGACAACATGGGTACTAGTCATAATAGTGATTTCTGAAGCATGGACACCCACCCTCTAAGGCAGGGGTCGGCAACCTTTCAGAAGTGGTGTGCCGAGTCTTCATTTATTCACTCTAATTTAAGGTTTTGCGTGCCAGTAATACATTTTAACATTTTTAGAAGGCCTCCTTCTATAAGTCCATAATATATAACTAAACTATAGTTGTATGTAAAGTAAATAAGTTTTTTAAAATGTTTAAGAAGCTTCATTTAAAATTAAATTAAAATGCAGAGTCCCCCGGACTGGTGATCAGGACCCGGGCCGTGTGAGTGCCACTGAAAATCAGCTCGCATGCCGCCTTTGGCACACATGCCATAGGTTGCCTACCCCTGCTCTAAGCAATGATAACCACCGACTGATTCCATGTAGATTACTACACTTCTATATGATGATTATTTTTGGTTACTGCCTACTTTGACTCTATTTGAACCAGTGACTTAGAGGTGAAAGGCTTCATATCTTTCATGATTCATTGTTCATTCTTTGAGCAATCCAGTGCCATGAACAATGCATAATTCTGATACATCTTTTTCATTTATTTACAAAATGTGTGTTATGTGGTCATTTATGTTACAGTGGTAACTGTTAGGGTGTGTGGGGGCGAAGCTGCATGTCACTAATTATGTTCCTCTATAACAAACCAGGAGATGTTTACAATTGTGAAATTGTCAATTTTTGGGTTTCTTTCCATTGTGCTGTGGCAGATTTATAGTATGTAGGTAACTTTCATTAATGATGATTGGGATTAAGCTTGTAAATTTCCTATGCTATCAACAGGAGAGTATTCCTTTTTCTTTTGTTTTAGATCTTAAACTTGATAGATTATGGTAATACTTCAAAGGAAAATGTCAGTATAAAAATCTTGTAAAAATCAATATGTGTCCAAAACCAACAGAACAAAAATTACTCCACTTTTCCTTGTTTCAGAATTAAATTTGTAGTGTTGCAGCTGTAAGTAGTTACAAGTCAGTTTTTTAAAATGAATTTGGGAGATTTAAGCACGTGTATTTAAGCACCTGGACAGAACAAAACAAAAGCCACATCTAAAAGGTAATCAATAAGTGACTATATCTAGGACAGTGACTTGAGGCAAAAGAAATTGATATGGTAAATGGCAATCTTTTCTCCAAAGCTGTACTCACTGGGATCTTCAGAAAACAATCGCACCTTCCTGTAATGCAAGCAGTATGGGGTGAAAACATTATCTGGCCTTTGTATAGTAAACTGAAGTGAATTAAAATGCTGAATTAAAACTGTTATTTACAAGATACAGAAATATTTTATTCCACAAATGTATAAAACAGGACAAACAGCATTGTCCCCGTTAACAGCTATTTGTGCTAATTGAAGGGCTCAGGATTGCTTTTTAAGAATCCGTACTGAAGCATGTAGACTGCTTTAAGTGACTAGTTTCAGTCTGTAACCAGAATAAGAAATATCTATAATGGGCTTAAAGTTCACCAAAAAGAGCTACTTTAAACATTTCCTATTCTGATAGCTGCCATGGGAAGAACTCTTTGTAAGGGATAGCTACAGTCTCTGCATAATGGGTTACACTTCTTTTGTGGCAAAGGGTGTCACTGATAGATGAAGGCGACAATTCATAATGTTCCTCAGAGTACATGCTGCATGTTGAGCAAGATCAGAGACTCACAGAGCATGTCTTACAGAAAGAAGGGTTGTTACTTATCCTTCGTGGTGACTTTCTACATTTTTAAAGGATTTTTCATATTTAAAATATGTTTTAACTCAGAAATTTTTGGTATTTGAAATTTATTTTACAAATCATCCGTTCCCTAAATCTTCGCTAATTGCAATGGTCTAATTTTTCATTACAGCTTTGTTGTGTGAGATGCTATTAAAAATAGATAATTTCCATGTTTTAGTTCTAAAAATTACTATTTATATTAGGCCTTGGCTACACTTACCAGCTAGTTCGACGGCTGGAAATCGAAGTTCTGGGTTCGACTTATCGCGTCTAGTCTGGACGCGATAAGTCGAACCCGGAAGTGCTTGCCGTCGACTGCGGTACTCCAGCTCGGCGAGAGGAGTACCGCGGAGTCGACGGGGGAGCCTGCCTGCCGCGTGTGGACCAAGGTAAGTTCGAACTAAGGTACTTCGACTTCAGCTACGTTATTCACGTAGCTGAAGTTGCGTACCTTAGTTCGAATTGGGGGGGGTAGTGTAGACCAAGCCTTAGGAATCCTTCATCACAAAATGTGAAAAGAAACTCAGTTGTGTGTGGGTTTTTTTGTGTGTGTTTAAATGTGGTGACTTCTTAAATGTCTCTTACTAGTGTACAGTAAACGCATGTATTTAAACTGTTTGTTTTTAGAGAAGCAAAAGTATTTAAAATACACATCTCTCTGAATCTTCCTGCAGCTACTAAAACAAGGGTCTTGGCCAGCTGCCAAATAAGACCATGTAGTATATATTTAACTAGAGGAGGCAAGCTCTCTTAGGATTTTTTTACCACTGTGGGACTCCTGCTGTTCACATTACTTCTGAGTAGTTTGGAATATGTTTAATTTGTTTGTTTTAACTATTTGAGTTCCAATTGTCATTAAGGGCTCAATGTGTGCTGGCATTGGATGCAGGTGCAGCCAGCTTCCTTGCATTGGGGGATGCACAGCATTTTTATTTGACAGGAGAAGTACAGTACTTTTCCATTTCACATTTTTTATGCAGAAATTAGTATTGTTAGTATTTCTTCAAGGCAGTTTTTCTGTGCTTCTAAAATTAGCACAAAAAGTTGTACTGGTTTGTATAAATTATGACTTGAGGTCATTCTTTTGACAGCTTTGCCCTTAATTGTTTGAAGGTTTCAGTAAGAGATTGGCAGGGCTCTAACTTCCTTTCTTCCTAAGTAGTTCTGTGTTCTGCTCCAGTCAAGCAGATATGGTTACCTTCTGACACCTGTGCACACCAGGCCTGACTATATTCACGATTGGTTATCCTGGTGAGGGCTGTACTGCTGTGGCTAACAAAGGCTTTTGAATCCTTTATAGCTTCATAAACAGGGTCATGAATTTGGCCCATAATGTTTTCAGGAATGACTATGTAGACAAGTTACATGGGTGCATATGCAACTAGAACAACAGATATTCTTTTCGTAGCTAGCTTGGTCGTATTTATATTTCAAAGTAGTTTTTTTAATAGTAAAGAGCCAAGTCATCCAATATATAATATAGTGCAGTAGCTGTAGTTTATACTGTATTATTTTTGGTCAACACATTTTTATGAAGACATTTGTACCCCTGTAAGGACAAATGTTCTCAAAACAATGTACTGTAACTGGTCCACAAACAAAATCACGTTCTGCTTCATGACATTGATTCTGCTGATTTTCCCATCAAGTCACAGTGGAACCAGTTTCAAAGGTTAGTTGTTGCAGAGTTTAGAACTAGTTCTCTCTTCCTTCAGTTCCATCATTTCCACAAACACATAGTGGATGTGGAACCCAATCTGCTTCCTGTGTTGAGCTTTGTGTTAAGATATTTAGGGTTATGTTTTAGCTTAAAGTATTTCTCTAATAGGAAGCTTGTAGTTAGCTTTTTCTATTTTTTGTTAGGACTTTGTCTATTTGGATTGGTCAGGATATAGCCCTTTTTATTCCAGGGCCTTTCTGAGGCTCCTGTGAAATCTGCAGTACTGGCTTTGAGAGACTCCCCCTCTCATGCATTTTACAGGGGAAGATCGCTCTGCAAAGTCAGAGAGGGTTTGGGTGTTTTTTGTTTAGAGGCAGAAACTCCCACCCTGAAGCTGTCTATACGTATGGCTGTGTGGAGAGTACATACACTGCGTGCCTCCCTAGCTGGGGTATAAACAGAATTGTAGACAGGGAGGCACTGCTTAGGTGAGCACAGTAAAGACACAGCAGTATGTACCTTACATCGCTCCCTACATGCCCAAGCCATGGTGGCAAGGATGGTGTTCTGTAGGAGGCTGTTAACTTAAAACCGCCTTCATCAAACAAGGACGCTCCACCAGAGAAGTAGATCTTATCATGGAACAAGCTACCCAAAGACCTCAAGAGAATCTGCTTCAGTACGGGGGGTGAGAGTGGGGGGGGGAACCACCTCTGACTTCGTCACCTAACACCTCACACTAGAATCCATATGGAGTATTATTAAACAATTACAAATCATACTCAATGGGACTACATCCTGAAAGAAATCTTTCCTAAGCCCCTTCTGGCCTTCAAACACCCCACACCCAACCTAACTTTGTTAAGGTCATCATCAAAAGCAAGCTCCCCATTGACTAGAAATACCAACTCAAAGCAGCTCCAGACCTTGCCATAATAACAGATGCAAAACCTGTAGACATATCTCCACTGCTACAATGATCAATACCCCCTGCACCACACCTTTCAATATCCATGGGTCCTACATATGCCTATCACAACATGCGGTATGCCTCATCCAGTGCACTAAATGCCCCAATAATAACTCTGTGAGTGGAAACCAGGCAATCACTATGCTCTCAAATGAACTCTCAGAAAAGTAAGACAAAAACACCTTATCACCTGCGGTTGAACACTTCTCACAAAATGATCACTCCATAACTTCCTTGTCCTCAAAGGAAACCTGCACAACACCTTCAAAAGATGAGCCTGGGAGCTTAAATTTATAACGTTATTAAGACCATGCTTTTTAATGTCTAGCAAAGATACTTGATTTATGGCTTATTACAGCAATTTGTAACCTACTAGCCCCCGTTTTTTTGTTCTGACTGAAGAGGTGTTAAAGGGCCACTTTACCATGAATAGTTTCTTTAGCTGTGACACTGAGGGCAAGTCTACGCTACAAAATTAAGTCTACTTAAGTTATGTTGACGTACCGCCACTGTAGTAATTAAATCAATTTTTCATGTCCACACTACCCTCCTTTTCTCAAAAGTGTGCGTCCTCACCAGGAGCAGTCTACTGATTGAGCTGACAGCTCCAGGCTGACAGCACCCCACAATGCCCCACACTGTCAGCTGCCATGGTCTGACAGCTGGAATAGTCAATGCAGTGTCTGCACTGACACTGCCTTGACCTAACTACATTGACCGAAGCGCTACGCCTATCACAGCGGTGGAGTTATTACATTTGGCGGGAACAACATTGTAGTGTAGATGCTTTCAGAGTTATGTTGATGTAACTCTGTAATGTAGACCAGGCCTGAGTAAGTTTCTCAGACCTGAAGAAAAGCTCTGTGTAGCTCACAAGCTTGTCTCTTTCACCAACAGAAGTTTGTCCAACAAACGATATTACCTCACCCACCTTTTGTCTCTAATATCCTGGGACTGACACAGCTACAAGAGCACTGCAGAAAAGAAGGGAAGGCTCTTAGCTATCCTAAAACTCAGGGAACTGAATTAATATCTGGCCAAAGAAAAGTTCTTAATGGTCACCTTGGGAGTTGTTCTATTTTTCTTAGTGGATAATGACTAGGTACATGTTGTGGACCTTGCAGTTCCTGGGATACTTTCCAAACACTGGATGTATCTTTGATTTATCATCATGTACGTCCAGTTTTGTGTTTTTGTTTCTTGGAGTTACGTCAGTTTGGCCACCAAACTGAAAAATCCATTATTTGCCCAGACTATGCTTTATTCTAAACTGCCCATCAATGGAAAAATTACATATACCCTTGTCCCAAATGGTTACATAGCTAACCTCAGTGTAATTGCAATAACCATTTTTCTAAGGAAAATATTAGTTCTTAAGGACACCTGAAACAGAGGAAAACAAATGATGACTTGCAAGTTTAAATCTGTAGCTTTGCCAAGCAGCCAGAAATAGTTGTGGGGGAGGAGAGGTGTGGGTTCAAGTATTTGTATTCATGTATCAAGTCTTGTTTTTAAAGTGTGTATATGTTTACAAGGCTTTTTTTTAAATGCTTGAGTGAAGTCCAGAAAATCTTTTGTGAGATCTGGTCTTTAACTGTATTTCAGTTCTTGGATGGTGGAAACACTGCAAGAAAATCAAATGTGGTGCCACTCTGGCCTTATAAATTGCTCCTGGAAACAACAACAATCCTTTTATCTAGGGAATTGGAATTTACAGCACTACATCATGACAAAATCTTTGTTATGGACTAAAATGACATAGATCTGAGTTTGTGTTTTATACTTAGCTACAGAAAAGAATGTATAGAACTTATCTCCCATCCTTAAAGAGGGTCTCTTATGTGCTCTGTAGGCATTCAACTCCCATTAAGTGAATGGAAAGACTCCAATTTACTTCCATAAGGGTTGTCAGGTCACACATGCATATATAATTCCTGTTAATTTCACTGGACCGGATTTTGTAGTCCTTATTCAGGCAATACTACTTGGATCAGAATTGAGCTTTGCCTGAGTAAGGAGTGCAAAAAATATAGTCCATTGGCAGTAGAGTGTGTGTGTATGTATGGGTAAACAAATATAACCCTTAACTAAATAACTATCACTAATGTACAACTCATTACATTACCCCAAACTGTGCATAAAGATTCAAATTACATGTTTAAAATATTTTTTCTTTGATACTTCTCATTTTTATCATTGTAAAACTTGTTTTTCATCACTTTTTTTTTAAATAATTGCTATAAAGCTTTGATAACTTTGAAGTATCTTTCAATAAGCTTTCTGGACCCTGCTTACGTCTAGAACATGCATGCTTTATAAATACCCAATCCACCAATATTTAAATGGCCATGTGTTATCTGGGAAAACTCATGCAGAGAATCAGCAGCTCTAACCATAGGAATCAATCAGAATAGTACTGCAAACGAGGGACCTCTTGTACCTCTACAAGAGCAGAACAGCATGAATTTTAATAACTGCTGAGTGTACTTCTAAGTTAATTACCATTTAGAGTCTAAATAAAATAATTCTCCAGAAAAAAATGGGGATGAAAGAAATTTTAGTGGCATATAAACATATAACTGGAATTATGATCAGCAGTTATATTTGAGTCGTAAGTTGGGGGAAAGTGTATCTAAGTGATATGACAGAGTAATAAATGTTTACATGACTATGGCACTGTATAGACATTAAGCAAAAAGACATTTTTTCTCTAAGTGAAGTGATGGAAGCATCATTGCTTGAGAAATTTTAAAACTATGCTGGAAAACTTATCAAAAAGTATATTGCAGGAGCAATATTACACTGATGAATAACTGCACTGATTTGATCCCCATTCTGAGTCCAAGTTGATTCATTGGGGAACCAAAGAATACCTCAGAGCATGGGTTCAAGTCCTTTTCTGAATGAAGCTTTGAACTAAGGTGGAGTAATTCTCCTTATGAAGCAGAAAGGAAGATATCCAGAGTACTTTACACAGTATCCAGTGAATCATTTTTTCCCACTGATTGTTATTTTTGAAATCTTCAATCCCTCTAGTGACTCTAGTTGCATTTGGGTGAGTATCAATTGTCCAAATTTTCCAAGCACAAGTGGACCTTTTGTGGGAAAACTGGAACGTGCTTTAGTTTCCTTCATTGATTTTTTTTTAAACTTTTTTTCCACGTTAATTGTGCCAATCAGTTGAGGTTTCTTATGCTATCTCCATGTGAGTCCAGATTAAATTTTGAAACCTGAATAAAGCAGCACAATGCCAATTGTATTTTAATCAATAAGCCCATACACAACTCTTTCATAGGGCCTATGTAATCGTTGCTATAGAGTTGCACCAGCTTTGTAATACTCTCATGTATTTCAGTCTTCTCTTTAAGTACCAAAACATTCTTAAGCAATAAACATTGACTCGGTCTCATTGTGTTTAAAAACACAATCCTTCAAAAGTATCTTTTGTTGCTTTTTGGTTTCTTTTAGCCCTACTTTGAGAAAAAATTAACTTTTCCAAGACAGTTGACTTGATTGTTGTGTTGAGTACATTATATTCCATCTTGCCAAATAGTCATGAAATGTGACTGCTGTGGACAAATCAATTATATTCAGAAGCATAACGTGTAAGAAGGTGACGTGGAAAATATATTGCTTTCAACAATAAAGAATGCCCTTAAAGATTTATAAAATGGCAGTGTTTAATTATTTACTTCCAACTGACTTTTGACAAAAATGTCCATCTCTTTAAATTAGTGAGGCAGGAGTTTGCAATGTATTGTGTGATGCAACTTACCCCTAAAAAGGTCATGTTTTGACACGGGAAAAAGAAAGGGCAAAGCAAGGGTACACAATTCAGTTGTGTTCCCCTTACTATCCCTCTCTTCTTATTTCCGATGTCAGAACCTCTCAATTTTTCTTTCTGTCTGAAATTTTATGATGGTGGTATTTATTATTATAATGTACAAGAGCCTCTCTGAAAGAGAATCATATATGTGTAGGACTGGAAGGGAGCTCAAGGTCTTTCAGTTCAGACCCCTGCTTTCAAGGCAGGACTAAGTATTATCTCTAGACAACCCCAACAGGCTTTTGTCTAACTTGCTCTTAAAAATCTCCAGTGATGGAGATTCTACACACTCCTTAGGCAGTTTATTCCAGTGTTTAATTACCCTGACGGTTAGGAAGTTTTTTCTAATGTCCAATCTAAACCACCCTTGCTGCAGTTCAAGCCCATTGCTTCTTGTCCTATCTTCAGAGGTTAAAGAGAACAATTTCCTCTCTCTCCGTGTAACAGTTTTTAAGTACATAAAGGTAACGCCTTTCCTCAGTCTTCTCTTCTTCAGACTAACAAGCCCAGTTTTTTCAGTCTTCCCTCATAGGTTATGTTTTCTATATCTTTAAACATTTTTTGTTTCTCTTCTCTGGACTTTGTCCAATTGGTCCACATCTGAAATATGGCACCCAGAACTGGACACAATACTTCAGTTGAGGCCTAATCAGCGTGGAGTAGAGCGGAAGAATTACTTCTCGTGTCTTGCTTACAACACTCCCACTAATACATCCAGAATGGTGTGTGGGTTTTTGTTTGGTTTGTTTGTTTGTTTTTTGTAACAGTGTTATACTGTTGACTCATATTTAGCTTGTGATCCACTATAACCCCCAGATCCCATTTCTGCAGTACTCCTTCCTAAGCAGTCATTTTGTATGTGTGCAACTGATTGTTCCCTCCTAAGTAGAGGACTTTGCATTCATCCTTATTGAATTTCATCCTATTTACTTCAGACCATTTCTTCAAATGTCCAGATCATTTTGAATTTTAATCCTATCCCCCAAACTCCCATCTTGGTATCATCCACAATCTTTATAAGTGTACTCTTTATGCCATTATCTAAATCAGCAATGGAGATCTTGAACAGAACCGGACCCAGAACTGATCCCTGCCGGAAGGGTTTTTTATAAATGTATTGTCATTAGATATTCTAGTTTCTAGGGTTTCAGAAGCATAATGTGCTTTAGAATATAAATACTAGGAAAGCAAGGAATAGAATATAAATCCACAATGGTAAGACCCCAGTGGAGGGGGAAGGTTTTTAATCTTTCTGCCTACCTGCTGTCATCAGAGGACGTGAATTGAGCCACCCGATACCTCTTTCTCTAAAGAAGAGCTGTGAAAAAGAAGGGAAGCAAGCTCTACAACTCCCATCAAAAGACACTGTTTGGAGACAACCACCTTCTTAGTACCAATAGCAAAAAAACTTCTGAGATCTGTGAGGCGGTCACCTCCTTGTCCCAGAAGAAATCCTGCTGCAGCAATGATAGACCTTCAAGGGTAGGGAGGGTGTAATGCACCTGTGTGGGCAGGTAGCGTTACAAGGGGAAGGAAAAATATGGGACCTGATTTAAGAAGTGGAGATACAAACTGTTTGGACAAGACTTGGATCCAAAACTGTACAGTTTGAGGGTTTGTTTTATCTCTAAAATATTATCTGTAGTATTCTCTGTCCCCTTCTTAATTCACATTTTATTTGCTATTTTGACATCTGTTGCATATTAAGCAGACATCTTCAAAGAGCCATCCACGGTGATGGCTAGATCTTTCCCCCAAGGGTTTAAAACTAATTCATATTCCATCAAAGTGTTACAAGTATTTTAAACTGTTCCTTCCAGTGTGCATGGTATTTGTCTACATGAATATTATTATTATTTGTACTACGATAGTGCCTAGAGGCACCAATCATGTTTGGCATCCAGTTGTGCTAGATGATGTACAGACATATAGTAACACATGGTCACTGCCCTGGAGGCACTGAATTTCATTGAACCTTGTGATGCTCAGTTATTTAGCTTGTTTAGGAATTTTAGAAGTTCCTCATTGTCTGCCCTTGTATTGACTAATGTCAAGTTTGTCTCCTCATCAGATTTAACTCGTGTATCTCCAAATTGGAATCCATAATTATTATGGTGAGATTTTATGAGTACTGTGTGACTTTCTTGGGGTGCTTATCTAGGTGTAATTTCCCTAACACCTCCAGCCTGAGCTACCCCAAACGTTCTCCTCTCGGCAATGCTAGCCTCAGTTTGCTGCGAAGATTAAAAATAGGTGTTCCCTAGTTCCCCAACCCCTTTCGAGCATTCCCCTGTGATATCCAGCCCATCACTGGCTCCTCACAGAAATACCAGGTTTGCTATATACTAGCTTGCTTGATTCAAGTGAGGATCCGCTATATAACATCGCAGCACTGAGAAGTATTTATTGTGAAAACAATCATAACCTTTGATAATAAACTTAAGATTTAAGAGACACTGAGCAAAGATAATAATGGAATCAGAAAGGTAACA
This sequence comes from Trachemys scripta elegans, assembly GCF_013100865.1. Classification (NCBI taxonomy): domain Eukaryota; kingdom Metazoa; phylum Chordata; order Testudines; family Emydidae; genus Trachemys; species Trachemys scripta. The sequence continues at coordinate 113,019,150 of NC_048304.1, forward strand.
TATAAAACAAACTCATAAGTTTAATGTCTAGAAAGCATCATAACTTGGGCTAACTGTCTAAAGCAGTCTGTTCTCACCAAAGCCTTCTCTAGCTAGAAGCGCTGTAGGGCAGGTTGGGAACCCATTTTCATGAATGTAATCACTGTCCATTACTTCCTCAGGTTCAGGATAAAGAGGTGTCCTTTTGTCTTCCCTTATCCTCAAAACTCATGGTTGGGCCCTCGAGTTAGGATGACTCCTCTATGGTTTATTCCTTTGTGTGCTGTCTGCATGTTGACTTGGTATGCAGATAGAGCTTCCATTGTGTCGGCTTACAATGCTTAATTTACATGTGGACTGGGCCAGACAGGTATCCTTTGTCCAGCAGAAACCTATTTGTCAACCCTATCTTGATTCAGACTTTAGGAACATATTTTAATTATACATATATAACTTTTTACATAATATCTGTATATACCTTTCACAACAATATTAATAATCAGCATGATTCTGTCTTTCATTTAAGATCTTACATGATATCATTTATGGATAAATATCATGAAAGTAGGACACTAGGTGTAGTGAGTTTGTCCGGCCTGTTAGGAGTCGCTGTCACAGAACAGTGAACCACTTGCCATTGAGGGGATCTTAGGGTCATGTGCCATGGAGGAGCCCATGGGAGTGTAATGCTTAATTGGCCTTGCCTCGTGACTGCTGTGTATTCACATTTAATAATAACTTTTGAGGAACATTACAAATACTCCTAACACAATCAAATGTGACATGTATACAAATTAAAGCATATTGGTATATTTGGTATGTATATTTGGTACCCAATTCTCTTCACTTGATCACTTCAGTGACAAATGAAGTGATTGCCATATATCGTTTGTAAATCTGTGGTAAAACGCTTTGGGATCATTCTGGATGAAATGTGCAATATAAAGGTAAGATCATTATCAGTAAAATGATCAATTTTATTGATAAAGCTACTTTTTGGAGGCTATTTAGGGCTCGTACATGTCAAAAGGAATTTGCTGCAGAATCAATCCAGTCAGTACTGCAGGATCCTAGGAACTGTGTCTCGGTATTTAAACTTTAATTGCCTTTGACCCCCAGAGACTCTGACTAGACAGTACTTTTGTGCCAAGCCATCATTAATGGTGCTCATTGACATTCTTTTATATTTTTAAAATTGCACATTAAAATAAAAAACTAACCAGGAGCAAGATACTCTGTGCAGTGAGTATCAGTAGACATACGATTTGAATTCAGGCTTACTAGCTGTAAACATTAACTAGCATCTTTGATATACCTCATGGGCTTTCCATAGGAAATATATAGATGTGATTTAAATTAACCAGTTGACTCATAAATACAACTGATAGAGCATTTCTCTTGAAGTTTGAAAAACAAAAAAAGAATTCGCAAAGTAGGCAGTTTCACCCTAGAGGTGATTTGAGACATAGCCGCTATACTGGGAAAATACTTCCCTACAGACAATAGATTTTGAACATACTTTGGAATGTCCATTTCTTATTGTGTGTAGGGATAGGAGTGGGGGGGGGGGGTAAGGAGGAGGCTGCATATTGTGAAGATAAATGTTTTTATTAAATGCATTTTGTTGAGGGCTGTCACACTCCTGGATGTATGATCTAATGAAATGCTCAATGTAGTTTGTTACTCAATAAAATAAACTTAGTATAGTAGTGTGTTTGCTGGGAGATAGCTTAGTCACCAGACTTTCCTGTTGTTTGGACCACTGGTAGTCTGCAGAAGACTCCCAGGTAGTCTGTGGCACTGCATCAATCTGTTACACTAGTATAACACCTGTCAGACTTCAAGCAATGACCGACCACCCTTTCTGCTGGTTGGTGTCCTTAGAGCTTGTTTCAGAACTAAACTAAAAAAAAGCACCGTATGCCTGTTTCTTTGATGTAATTTCAACAATTAAATTTGTGGGTGACACAAAAATGCATGGGCAGAGAGTGGTCTGGTAGCCAGGCCAAGCTTCAGTGACTTCAAGAGATTAGAATAGTGAAGCTGCAAGAAACAAAAGGAGATTAGATTCTAGTAAATGTAAAATTGTACATATCCAGGGCAAAGAAATAAACAGCACAGATATTAAAATGGGAGGACCTGACCAAAGAGACTGTCATCTTAATTCTATCCCAATATATCTTTTTGTGTAAGCAAACAATTCAAACTATTGCAACTATAATCGGGATTGTGATGTTGGAAGGGAAAGCTGAGTAATGTGGACCAATTCTCTCATGGGCACAATATGAAAAAAGTGTGTAAACCGGTGCAATAATATAGTTAGGTAGTTTACAATTCAACTTTCAATATGACCTTAGAAGGGACTTCAGAGAAAGTAATCGACGTTGCTTTGCTAAACTAAGATAAGTCATCAATGGTTGTTAAGAAGGAGTGAATTTAATATATTTTTATATTCTGGAGCTTTTAATAATACAGCCTAAAGTATTTGTACTTGAATTTGTTATGCTCGAATTAAACTTATAATTGCTTTAAAAGCAATTCAATTTAAAAAGTTTTAAATGGATATAAAATGTAGCGTTAACATAGTACTTCAAATTCCAAATTGAGGTTTCATGTTCTACAGGGTATGAACAAAAAAAAGCACTATATCTAAATATATGTATTTTTAAAACATTTTAGTGGTTAATTGATTGTCTGTAAAGTTTCATCTGAACTATACCAATGAAACAATCATGCCTTTTTAAAAACTTACTGCTTAGAGCTGTATCATTTGTTTTATTTATGTCTATAATCTATTGACAATCAAAGATTTGAAACACATAAAATTTAAAATGTGATTCGCATGTGTCTTGTTAGTTGGACTTTTTTCTGTTCTTTGTGATGTATTTTGTCAACATTCCTTTGAAGCGCAGAGAGGCTAGCATTTGCAGGCCTTCCGAAGGGCTGTATTTTAAAGATTTGAAAGAGGAAAGCATAGAGTCCTGGCAGACTGGCTCTGCATTTTTGTACTGTAATGAAAACAAGAAATGATTGGGAGTTGATGTTCAGAAAAACACAAATTGGGAGTGATGCTAACAAAATGTCTAGAAAATGATTCATGACAATATCAGATTGAGATGGTGAAAAAAATCTTCAATTGTACATACTACTAGGAGGCAGAATAAGTACAGAAGTAAAGAAAATGGCAAGTAGAGGCTTGTTCCTAATCATAAAAAGTGAAGGGAGACCAAAAGTAGAAGAAATGGCAAAGCTTTACACAGCATGTATCAAAAACAAGAGAATTCAGTGAAGCGAAAGTAGAAGAATACTGTCATAATTGGTTTCCATAAGACAGAAAAGAAAAAAAAGGAGACTTGAAGACCTAGGGAAGTTGCACTTTTCTGCCCAGAATTTTTAACATTACCAAGAAGAACAGGCCTCTTAGAAAAAAAACTACTTTCGAAAACATGGAAAGTCACAAATACTGGGATTGTAACCAAGCAACCCAGTAAGCAGAAAGCTGTCTGGTTTTATTTCGTTTAAAAAAAAAAAAATCAATCCTGGGTTCTGTCTTGTTTAATGTCATGCCTGGGGTTATGGTTTGCACTTCAATAGCACCTTTTATCTTAAATACTTTCATATTCTATGAGTATTAATTAAGCCTTACCCAGATGTAGTAGGGAAGTAACTGACTTTGCCACTCACTTATTATATACACATGAAGAGGTCATACAGCCTCGTTGCCTCAGTTTCCCAAACGGTATCATGTGGATATAAGGGTTAACCCTTTGTAAAAGCTCTTTGAGATCCCCAGATGAAAAGCAAAGCCCACATGCTCAGGGTTTAGCTGATTGCCATATTTGGGGTCGGGAAGGAATTTTCCTCCAGGGCAGATTGGCAGAGGCCCTGGGGGTTTTTCGCCTTCCTCTGCAGCGTGGGGCACAGGTCACTTGCTGGAAGATTCTCTGCACCTTGAAGTCTTTAAACCATGATTTGAGGACAGTGGCTCAGACATAGGTTTGATACAGGAGTGGGTGGGTGAGATTCTGTGGCCTGCGTTGTGCAGGAGGTCAGACTAGATGATCATAATGGTCCCTTCTGACCTTAGTCTATGATTCTCTTTTTCAGCAATGATGGTGCTGCGGGGGGGGAGATTGAGCATGATGAATTTGTTTTTAAAAATGAAATAATCCCCTCCAATCCTACAGTCAAATATTCCAGTTCATATCTTGTTTAAACATGTATTTTATTTCCTCTCCCCCCCCCATAACAGGGAGGGCAAAGACCAACAAAAAAGCAAAGGAATGGAAAGGGAGGTGTAAAAAATAAAATGGAGGAAGAGGGGCTGGGAGGGAAAAGGAGAGTGCTCTCTGTTTCCTTCCACTAGGAATTAAAGTCAGATCTTTTCAGATTTGTCTGAGGTTCCTCTTCTCCAAAATGTTACCTGCTGTTTAGCTGCCAGGTCAGTCAAGTTGCTGTGTCATGCTTCTGTCCCTGGAGGCAATCTGCTCTTCTCTCTAAGCAATATGAGTTGTTTGGCCACAAGCACGGCTGGAGAGAGAACCAAGCTTTTCAAGCTTTCTGGGAAGTAACTTTAAAGGAGGTAGCCTTAAAATTGTACTGCCTACTTCTACTTCCCAAAATATGTGAGCCAGTGTGGCTCCAGGAGAGCCACCCACATATTTAGTAGCAGTTTGTTTTTAAGGCTTGTGCACTGTAACCTATATGGGGACCAGTATGACCAAACTGTAATTTTCTGCTGAATCAAGCTGAATTGTAGATAAATAGTAGTTTTTAATGCTTTGAAAGACACTTTCTCATTGGCTAGGGTTCAAGGATACACAGAAATCTTTATTCCTAGTCAGGCACAGGCAATCTAAATTGGGGGGGGGGGGGGGGCTTTGGGCCAGGAAGTTGTTAATTGTTCACCCATTCTTAGTTTAAAAGATTTTTTACTTTCCTCTAGATACCTCAGTGCTAAAAGAACAATAGACACTTAAAATTTCTTTCCATAAAGGCAGATCCACAGTGGGGTTGAAGAATTTTGAAGCTTGATTTCTAAAAAAATTTTCAAATCCTAAAATGTATTGGCCTCTCGGTGGAAACCTTCTGTGAGAAAGCAGTGTCTTTGTGTTGGGGTTCTCTGCAAAGATTGGGATGGGTGGACAGAATTCTCTTTCCAGGTTGCAAGTACTGATTGAACTGCCTGTGAAGCAGGTGTTAGAGCACCTCCGTTGGGGGGCGTGGGGTGTGTGTGTGTGTGTGGTGTGTGTGTGTGGGGGGAGTTGGGTTACACTTGCACTTAATTTGCAGGTCATCTGCCCCTGCTTTGCTGACAAACCTTCTCCGGGCTTCTGCAGATGCACTGCAAGGCACAGCCAATGGTGTACAGGGGTACAGACTCTGCCTCTCTCATGACTTGTGTGTGAATATTGCCTTAGTTTTGCAGAGCAGCTACTTGTTCTGCTGCCTTTCAGACTATAGGGGGAAGTGAGGGCATCACAGAGTGGATTTGAGACTCTGGATCATAACCTCAAACTGCCAGTTCCTTTTCTTCTGTAATTGTGAGGTGAGGTTCAACAGCACTGCACCCTGGATGCTACATGTGTGAAATTATTCTTTCCTTTCTTTCCTTCATAGCCCTTTTTTCTCTTCTTTAAATTAGGTAACTTTCAATGACTCCCTTTTAATGGGACTAGCTTGTTGTAGGAAGCACAGAAATGAGTTTCTTTGTGCAATGGGACTGCAGCTGCAGATGACCTTTTTTCTAGGTTATAGTCTATTGTATTTCAACAACTTTCCATTTAATTTGTCTTAGGTGTGTGCTGATAAAATTAACAGTACAGTATCTGTCTCTTTGGGATCAAGTATTTTTTTTTAAACAGAAATTGGAAACGAGCTTCTTTGAGAGGATTAGTGTGAAAATGGTTGAACTTTCAAATGAAAAAAACATTATCAATTGCATGAATTTTTCAGAGTATGTAGATTCTGTGTGCCTCCCTGTAAACAAGTTTTATAGACTACACTAATTTTCTCACTAAGATTCCCAGATACTGCAAAATATTCCAATGTATGATATGCATTAGGCTTGGGCTCATATACTATTATTTTGGAATTCCCTTTTTGCTAATAAAGCCAGACACCAAAAGAGGTGTCTTTATTTATTTATTCTTACCTTGACTTGTAGCTTTAATATTCTAGCAATGCATGATATGACTAAACCCCGTGTTAAGTGGGCTATTTGAACGAACATCTTAAGGAACACAGTTTATTTTTTATAAAAAGCAACAAAGAGTCCTGTGGCACCTTATAGACTAACAGACATATTGGAACATAAGCTTTCGTGGGTGAATACCCACTTCATCAGATGAATGTAGTGGAAATTTCACTCTGGAAATTTCCTACCTGCCTCTGGAAATTTCTACTACATTCGTCTGACGAAGTGGGTATTCACCCACGAAAGCTTATGCTCCAATAGGTCTGTTAGTCTATAAGGTGCCACAGGACTCTTTGTTGCTTTTTACAGATCCAGATTAACACGGCTACCCCTCTGATACTTTATTTTTTATGATATGTTCATAGAGTTATTTTGTTCCCTTAATGATTTCTCTAATCAAAGCAATCATTTTTTAGCATTCTCCCCCCACCCCCACCCGTCTTTTTAAAAGTGAATTTACTTGTGGCATGGTGCTTAATTTACTGAATTTGAGAATGTGTTTCTATCCATCCACAGATCAGTAGAAACATCCTCCCTGATCAAGACATAGCCTGTAAGAATGAGAAGGGGCTGCAGTTTCCATACTAATTCAGTCTTTGGCCTTTCTACTGGGACTATAAATAGGGTGGCAGGATTCTTCTGTGAGGAAGGGTTAGAATAACACACAGATGTAACAAATAATGGTAACTCACTAGGCAGGTGTGATGCAGTAGACTCCACTGGGAATAAAAGTGGGAATAGACCTATGGCAGAGAAAGCTAGGGGTTTGTCTACACCAGGGGTCGGCAACGTTCGGCACGCGGCTCGCCAGGGTAAGCACCCTAGCGTGCCGGGCCACTTTATTTACCTGCTGATGCAGCAGGTTTGGCTGATCGCGGCCCCCCACTCGCCGCGGTTCGCCGTCCCGGGCCAATGGGGGCGGCGGGAAGCCGCGGCCAGCACATCCCTCGGCCCGTGCCGCTTCCCACCGCCCCCATTGGCCCAGGACGGCGAACCGCAGCAAGTGGGGGCCGCGATCGGCTGAACCTGCCGCGTCAGCAGGTAAATAAACTGGCCCGGCCTGCTAGGATGCTTACCCTGGTGAGCTGCGTGCCGAACGTTGCCGACCCCTGGTCTACACTTATCTGCGCTGCTGTAGCACTTCCATGTAGACACTACCTATGCCAAAAGGAGGGGTTCTCCTGTTGGTGTAGGTAATCTACCTCCCCAAGAGGCAGTAGTCCAACCATGCACCAGACCCAATTAAATTTCTAGTATGTGAGATAGGTGGGCATATACTGTCCCTACCCAGTATTACTTTAACACTTAAAATCCATTCCAGGCCTTGACTACACAGTGCATTAGTCTGCACCAGAGAGGTGTAAATTCTAGTGCGCACTAGTTTGTTGCGCATTAACTGGACCAGGTGGACCTTACTGGCCACACTAAAAGTTTCCTAGTGCATGTTTATGTAGTCCCGTTTCAAACAGTACAATGTTAATATGCACTAGGGAACTTTTAGTGCATGCCAGCAAGGTCCAATCAGGCCAGTTACTGTGGGACACACAATTGTACACTTGAGTTTACACCCCTCTGGTGTATGTAGACAAGCCCCCAGTGTCTCGTACAACTCCATGTCCTGAGAAATAAAGCCAGACCCTAGAAGAGGGGATATATTTTCACTTTGTGAGTGTAACATGTTTGAAGCCGGGTGAAAGCTCTGCCGGGGGCCAACTAGTGGGTTGTGAAGGGAAGTGAGTATTTGCCCAGTAGGAACTGGAGTAAGAAGTGTGTTCACATAAACCATTAATATATAAAACCTCATAATCATAACTTTCAGTCATTACTCACCTGACCTACACTTTAGCTGGTGATCTAGGGTGAAATCCTTACCCTGTTCAAGTCAATGGGAGTTTTGCCATTAACTTCAATGGGATCAGAATTTCACCCCTAGAAATCAACAGTTCTGCATCTCAGAAAAGCGTGAGGGTATCCCTAGAGCAGCCAATGGTCTGTGGAAATTTTGGCATTTGCAAAAGACAGAAGTTTGTTAGGTGGCTTTGTCAACAAGTGAGAACTTGTCTAAGGAAAAGTCAAATGTTTGCTTTAATGGGACTTGCTTGAACCCCATTAATAAGACAGTTTTATTCCTCTTGGGTTCACTGTTCACTGAGTTCTTTGAAGCCATATTATTCATTGTAGTAAACACTACATCAAACAGTAAATATTTGCAGGAAAGGCTTCTTGTTATATTAAAGGAGCTAGAATGGGAGGAAAAATGTGACTACATTGCTTATAAACTAGTAGCTGCATCCTTGGAGGGTATGTCTTCACTACCTCCCAGATTGGCGGGTAGCAATCGATCCCCGAACGCGCTCCCTGTCGACTCCGGAACTCCACCAAAGCGAGCGGCGGTAGTGGAGTCGACGGGGGAGCCGCAGCCGTCAATCCTGCACCATGAGGACCCAAGGTAATTGATCTAAGATACTTCAACTTCAGCTACGCTATTCACATAGCTGAAGTTGCGTATCTTAGATCGATCCCCCCCCCCAGTGTAGACCAGTCCTTAGAGTTGACTAGTGCCACGTGCTGATTTACTGACATCTTTAGTACTGTACTATATAGCTATATTATTATCCAGAAACTCAAGTACTATAACAATACTGTGTAGACTAATACAATGTGGTTATGGACTGAGATAGTAAACTATTACACATGGATTTCAAATGCAGTCTGATTGAGTAGTCCGTATCTTTTCACCGTTATTTAATGAAACAAAGCAGTAGACAAATGAAGAGGAGCAGACACATTTAACCTATGTGGCTTGTACAGTATGCTAATTATTAATTTAAACACAGGACAGGGGTTGATGGCTGTGCAGAACAGATTAAATCATATTGGCATAGGAGTCTAATTCTACTTAGAGATATGCAGATGGGACACCTAGTGGAGTGCATCTCTCTGTGGGCAGATTTTACCCATTATTGTTTTGATGAACATCACATTTGTTGATATTTTTATACATAACTAGCAAAATACTTAGTTCACTTATTGGGATAAGTATTAAAAGGGGGAACTTTGAAAATGATATAGAAGACTGGAAATTTATCTGAAGTTTACCTGAACATTTTTGGCAAGAAAATAGGAATAGGGATAGAGCAGGGGTAGGCAACCTATGGCACGCATGCCGAAGGTGGCACGCAAGCTGATTTTCAGTGGCACTCACACTGCCCAGGTCCTAGCCACCGGTCCGGGGGGCTCTGCATTTTAATTTAATTTTAAATGAAGCTTCTTAAACATTTTAAAAACCTTATTTACTTTACATACAACAATAGTTTAGTTATATATTATAGACTTCGAGAAAGAGACCTTCTAAAAATGTTAAAATGTATTACTGGCACACGAAACCTTAAATTAGAGTGAATAAATGAAGACTCGGCACACCACTTCTGAAAGATTGCCGACCTCTGGGGTAGAGTAAACTTGTCCTCCTGCCTCAAATCCCTGTTTCTAGAGTGAGAGAGTATGTTTTAATACTTCCTTGAAATATATCTATTGTATTTGACCTCACAAAAAGGCCAAGACGCATTATGGCTTCTAGTCTGAGATAGCCCAGTTTTCCCTACATAATTAGAGCTTTCCATTGTGGATCACTGGTTGTTCAATAAAATATAAAAACTCACTAGAACAGCCTTTCTTGAGAGATTGCCAATTTGTCTTGATTTTTATCTGTGCAAAAGCTTCTGATATTTCTCATATTTCCAGTCCTTGCCCCAGACAAACTGAGAAAGTACAAGGGCATGCAATTTTTTTTTAATATTCTACAGTTGGCTTCATCGATGTATATTACACATACATTACAACCACCCACTGACATACCAGAAATGTACATACATAGTTCTTAAACATCATGTCCACATTTGGTACTAAATTCTACCTTGTTTGGCAACCTCAAAAGAGTCTCTAAGGATTGACATGCTTCTTGGCAACATCTGCAGAGAGACCATGTCTCTACAGGTCTAGGTTTCCTCTCATTGATACAACAGTATGTGGAAAGCTTGCAATGCCACTAATACTTTCAAATTCATCATTCATTTTAAGGGATTGTAAACGCAAAGCCTTGACTAATATTCCAAAACCTGATCTTTGCACTGAGTTACTCTTTTTTTTTTTTTTTTTAATTGGACCAGTTTTATTGTTAATGACCATTCTTTGGACAACATAATCCTAAATGATTTGCTTGATTGAGATTGATATAGCACTTTATATAAGAACAAAGTGAAGCATATGGACTGGAGTTTATAAAGTGCCTACTTATAGTAGAGTACAAAGAAGACACTATTTTTAGTTTGTTCTTATGCAAGTTCCTCCTCTTTTTTGGCCTTAGTGGACAGCTCTTGTAGCAAACTTAAACTATATGGTATTTCTGCAGTGTGAGTGGTGACTGTGCTCAAAACCTCAAGTTTTGTGAAATAAATGGTTGATTTTATATATTTGTAGGAGATTATAATCAATGACAACATTTGGTATACACCTTGCTGGTGTGAAAGGGGAGGAAAAAACAAAAGGACCCTCTTCCACTTCTGCACTCGTGAATTTAGTCGGGTAGAATTCCCCTATTGCACAGAACAGTCCGCTGGTGGATATGTCTGGCTAAAAGGAAGGAAACCTACCTTGTTGAAATAGAGTTATGTTCAGCCCCCTGAATGTGTTTTATAGTGTATCTCCAGACTTACTTTTTGGAATCCTGCTCTACTCTGGCAGAATTCCTGTTACACTGAATGAACTGGTCAGTGGCACTGCTTACCTTCATACTAGTGTTCTACCAAATACAGGTGTAGCACAGAACAAACAATAGTATTTCAGAATACATTTATATTGGATCATTCTGTAACCTGTAAAAAGAAACAAACCAAAATGGAGTTTTGCCTGAATAAACACTGCTGGATTTGATGCATAGCTCTCATAATGCTATAATGATGATACTGCTGTATATTCAAACAATAAATTACATTAAAGGCTCAATTCTTCTCAGATTGAAGTCAATGGGAATTTTTCTATATACATCAATCGGAGAAGAATTGAGTCTTTGATTAAAAACAAATGGGCCGTATTCTCTGCTGTCTTACACTTTATGTAGTCATTACACCTTTTTAAAGTGAGTATAAAACACTATCAAATCTGAACAGAATACACAAGTTGCAAGGCCATGGAGAATCAAGCCCAAATGTGTTAAATTCTGATTGCCAAGGGCATTATGGAAAAAGGGTACAGGAGAAATCTACACTCTCTGTAGTATTGACTTGAAGTAGAGGCATTCATGTTTCTCTTCCTATTGTTTTGTAAGCCTTTCTATGGAAAGAGAGATGCCAGGGCATGAAGAACTGGTTGGCCATACTACTGACCTGGATTTCACTGTCTCATCCTGATCCTATAGAGCCATGATATCCATTTCTGACATTCTCATGAGATTATTCCATAGTGTTACCTAAGTTTGAGTCATGCAGGTGGTGTCACAAAGATCCGGGAAGCTTCTGCGTTAATTACACAAATCAGACAATGAATACATTTTTAATTAAAATATCCATCAATAATAACGCATTTTAAAATTGTTCATTCACTTGAAAACTTGTGCATCTTTCTTTTGAACAGAAGGAAATTTCAATGATTTTGTTGGCATATAGTAGAGAAAGGAGATATTTATTGTCAGCTACCTATTAATTTTTCTGTTAGCACCCGTAATGCCATTGTTTCCTCCACAGACTTGCTTTGTAAGGCATACATTCCAACGTGCTATAAGTTACATTTAGCTGAAGTCAAACAAATGAGCAAAAGAGAAAAGTTGCTGAGATTGTTCCTTTAATGAAAGAGCTTTTGTGGTGATGTATTTCTTTAGGGAACCTTTCTAGTTGATATAAGGCATCTAGATGGCTTTAGGTGTAATATATTCTATAAATCAGCAGTAACTACTACCAAGAATATAGATTATATTTTTATGTTAACGTGGTATAAATTCGTATTGTGAAACATTCTTTGTGTGCAAATCACATGACAGATTTATCATTTGAGATGATAAAGCACTTAAATTTTATCTGATATTTGCCAGCACTATCTGAGTACAAAGAATAGATTTAGGTTTATTACAGCTATTACTAATAGCTTGCCACACTTTGTGAGATTTGCTGTAGTATTGATAGGATTTGCCAGTTAGTAACAATGATATGCTGAATAAGTGTAATCATCTTAAAATCCCTGGCTATCAGAAACTTAATAATATATTTTAAAGACTGAATCAGCAAGCAGTCAATTGTCACACATTATTATATGATGACAGTTTTCTTATTGGGAGGCATCAGGATTATGAACTCTAAAGAAAGTTAAAATATGTTTATAAATTATTTACTCTGCTGTTATGTAACATGATGTTTACACAGACAGATACTGTGTAATAATGCCTGAAACTGTCTGGTCACAGTCTCACTCTTCTGCTTCTGGGTATAAGGTAAAATTACTGGGCTAGGTCCACAGCTGATATCAATTCGTGTAGCTTAACTGAATTAATTGTATAGATTCAGTCTTTGCTTGCAATAGTAAAAATCAAACAAAGAATATCTGTATTTAGCACATATGGTATCAAGGCTACCATAACCAGTAGCTCCTGGTGGAATGCCAGCATATTGTAAAATGAAAATATTTGCAATATTTTATATTAATTCTCACCTAAAATCCAATCAGTTTAATGAATAAGGGCTTAATTCAGAATTTTTCTTAAAGAAGACAAAGGGAAAAAAGTAGAAATGTGTTTTACCTCTGTGTGCCATATGGGCCACCCAAATTCCACCACTTCAAATACTGCTATTTGTATGTGCAGATAAGAGTCAGAGATGATTATCTTGGAACTCCTACTCCTTCTCTTGAAGTATCACTCTAATATACAGTTAGAATTTCAGTTTGCGTACTATTCCATTATTTCAAGTTGTATAGCATATACTGTTATGCTGCATAAATTGTACATGGCATTGTTTAGTTGCTATACCACTTTAAGCTATGATTTTAACATCTGAAGTAAATCAACCAATTGTCAAACAGTTGGTTGCAATTAGTTTGCATACTTCATTCTCATAAGTTAAAATGTTCTAATATTGTCTTTTCTGATACTTTAGGAAAGTCATAATGTATTTCACAGTTATGACCTCCTAGCTATAAAACATATCCCTCTGATGTCATCATAGATGTGAAATGTGACTTATTTGCTAGCTAGAGTGTGGTTTTTGTTTTTTTATTTGTTTGTTTTTTTGTATAGCCAATAAATATTGTTTTAGTTTTCTGGTAAAAAGCCTGAATGTTCATGTTTCTGTAAAACTGGCAAAAATTGAGTGAAAAAGAACCTGTGTGTGTGTGTGTGTGTGTGTGTGTGTGTGTGTGTGTGTGTGTGTGTATATATATATAGATAGATAGATATAATTTGTGTGTATAAGTTGTTATAGTCATATTTATTCATATGTACTGTGCAATTCTCCAGAGATATTCCTATCTCAATAAATTCCTCAAACTTGAATGCTCAGGGACTTCCATAGTTTCAAAGTTTGAACCTTAGGATGCTCATAGGAGCATCTTGTGTACTCTTGACTTGGTGACATGAGATGGCCTTCTGCAGTTCAAGGTCAGTGCCTTTCCAACATGTACAGAGGAGGACTTCCTGGGGACCATCAGTGTTTCGCAAATTGTCTGTGCCTATCAGCATCTACCTAATCTATGTATTTATGTGCCCTCCCCCCATCACCATAGTATCTGAGTATCTGTTCTAGTTTGTAGCAGAGTTCTTTGTCATCCAGCACCTCTTTCCATGGTATTTTTTTCTTTTACTGTCTTGATGAGTTTCTTGAAGAAATTTATTTGTGGTCAAAGCCCCACCATCACTAATGAAGTAGTAAAGTCCATCTAAAGGTTATGAAATAATGGTGTAGGGACTGAAGTCTCCCAGAGCACAGGGAGCTTGTGCAGCATCAATGCTGAAATGGAGCTGATATACCAACCCAAGCTCACAGTATGTGTGAACTTTACGGTGTAGTGATGGATCTTTATATTAAGTATTAGAATTATGTGGTGCTGTGAAAAGCACCCTAAATTCCCTTCAACAGTGGTGATCAGATTCGACCTCAATGAGCCAAGCTGTGCCACTGATGCCAACCTGTGCAAGTGGAGTGTGAAAAAGTCCACCAAAATACAACTGGAGACTGTAGAAAGTTGACCATCATTTTGTGGTGTTTGCAATGCAGTAGGTTCTGCTGTTACAGACAGATAGACGTGGTAGGTTTTTTGTTATTTTTGTATGATTGCATCTCTCACTGATACAGTCTAAAATCTTTCATTGATCAGCCTAGCAGAGCTGCAGTTTGAAGGTCATCTGAAAACTCTCTTTGGGGGCTGAGATTTTTCGGTTCATTGGCTGCATCAAAGAATTGGGAAATAAAATAGTTTGGGATGACCCAAAACAAAATTAAAATTTTTTTTTATACAACCAAAAAGTTGAAAATACTTGTTTGTAGTTAACTAAAAATTTCATTTGAGTTGAAATGAAACATTTCATTTTTATTTTCAACCTATTTCAACAACAGTGTAACAATGTTGCAAAAAAAAGTGAACATCATTCTGGGATGTATTAGCAGGAGTGTTGTAAGCAAGACACGAGGAGTAATACTTCCACTCTACTCTGTGCTGATTAGGCCTCAGCTTGAGTATTGTGTCCAGTTCTGGGTGCCATATTTCAGGAAAGATGTGGACAAATTGGAGAAAGTCCAGAGAAGAGCAACAAAAATTATTTAAGGTCTAGAAAACATGACCTATGAGGGATGATTGGAAAAAAATGGGTTTGTTTAGTCTGGAAAAGAGAAGAATGAGAGGAAATATGATAAGTTTTCAAATACACAAAAGGTTACAAGGAAGAGGGAGAAAAATTGTTGTTATTAACGTCTGATTATAGGACAAGAAGCAATGGGCTTAAATTGCAGCAAGGTTTAGGTTGGACATTAGGAAAAACTTCCTAACTGTCAGGGTGGTTAAGCGCTGGAATAAATTGCCCAGGGAAGTTGTGGAGCAGGTTAGACAGACACCTGTCAGGAATGGGCTAGATAATACTTAGTCCTGCCATGAGTGCAGGGGACTGGACTAGATCAGTGGTTCTCAAAGTCAGTCCGCTGCTTGTTCGGGGATTGCCCCTGGTGGGCCCTGCCGGTTTGTTTACCTGCCACATCCGCAGGTTCAGCCGATTGCGGCTCCCACTGGCCGCGGTTCGCTGCTCCAGGCCAATGGGGGTTGCGGGAAGTGGCGCGAGCCGAGGGATGTGCTGGCTGCCCTTCCCCCAGCCCCCATTGGCCTGGAGCGGCGAACCGCGGCCAGTGGGAGCCACAATTGGCCAATCCTGCAGATGTGGCAGGTAAACAAACCGGCCCGGCCCACCAGGGGCTTTCCTGAACATGCGGCGGACTGGCTTTGAGAACTACTGGGCTAGATGACCTCTCGAGGTCCCTTCCAGTCCTATGATTAACCTTTTATAAAATGGAAGTACATTTCAAAATGAAAAGCCATTTGGTTGTTTTGGAAATTCAGGTGGGTGTTTTGTGTGTGTGTGTGTGTGTATGTTTTAAACAGCAGAACAGTTTGGTAAATTTGACATGAATTTGCAAACTGTTTTGTTTGACTGGAAGAAAAGTTCATCCAGCTCTACTGGACAGTGATAAAAATAACAGGTCTGAGCCCCACAACTTCAGCTACAAAATCTACAAAACCACTTTTTTTTTTTTTTTTTTAAGGGACAAGGCATCCACTGACCTTTTTAGCCACTGAGTCTGTTCTGGTGAGAGCTCTGTGTCTGTAGAGATCTGGTGACTAGATTTGTCCTTTAAAATGAATCGGAGAAGGGAATCAATTATAGAGGTAAGCTCTCAGTGCAACTAAAAAACCTTCAATTAGACAGTAGTGTCAAAAAGTTATGTGAAGGCCAGATAAACATACTATGATGTGCAAACTCATTTTTTTCATTAGTGACCTTTTCTACAGTAGCTCTCAAGCTGAAGGTAAATTGAAGATGGCATTGTGCTCTCCCTGACTCAGAGCACTGTATGGAGTTCTCTTATCACTGAGAGAGACACTGTAGTAGCGGGACATGTCACTGTAATCACCTTCCTCTTCCTTTTCCCCAGCTCTGTAAAGAAGCACTTAGAAAGAACTGGCCCACATGATTGCCTAAAGCTATCTTATCCTGCCCAGCTTCAAATCTTAAGGGGCCACCATTTTCTTACATTATTGCCAGAAGAATAACTTTCTGAAAGTTGTACTCCCAAGCATTCTGCTGGTATCAGTATGAACAGAAAACATTAATCTCAGTGGTTCCCATTTACTGTTTCAGTGGACGGGCATGTATTCCAAATTACACACAGCGTCACAAAAACCCCATTTGGCATTAACTGGAAACTTTGTTGGCAGTCTCTGCAGAGAAGCCAAAGACTGAATGGCCATAGAGAATGATCTATCCACTTGCCACCTGAGATTGTCCTTTCAGGAAAGACTGATGATGTCTTAATTCATAGTGGAATGGTGGACCGGAGATATTATTTTTTCTGAAGTGTATATGGAAGAAAAGAGAAGAGTTCTTAGTGATTCTTACTATCAACACATGGGAAGCTGAGGTCGAGGAATGTTTGTTTGGGTTGGTTTCCCACATACAATGAGTGAGAGGCAGTTTGCAGATAGTGTGGATGGTGAAGATGGTCTTTGAAACAGGGTCAGAATTTTGGTGGAAATTTACCTGTGAATGTTATAACTTTTTAGTTTATCTTTAAACTTTATTCTTAGAATTTTTGTGTCAAGTTGTGTTTTAATAACTACATAATTTTAACAAGTTTTCTTTGAGTAACTGATACATATTTAATGCCTTAATTTTGTCATAAGTTTTTATTTTGGACTTCTCTAAAAGTGCAAAACCTCTCCTTTTTATTTTTCCCCAATGTCTGTCAGATTTATATTAGACTCCATGGGGGGCGGGGGGAATCCTGAAGCAAGATGCCACCTATGAGAAATTTAAGACAAAGGATTTCTTTTAGTAATTTAGAAGGCCAAATTTATGACATGCAGTATGTCCCAGCACAGAAGAGTATGAGGACGTAAGCAGACTACTTGCATTACAGGTCACAGTGTAGGTGGGAAGAATAGCCATAGCAACTTCAGGGCTACTACTTCCCCTTTCACACCGGGCCAGGAGTGGGCAAGCAAGGATGGAGCAGGGGCTGGAATCTTACTTCCACCCTCCTCCCAACATAGCAATGTTGCAACGTGACTGAAATTGAGCTCCTGTTGTGGGGAAAATAAATTGTGCTGGCCAGGTAAAGGCTGATGCAGTCGCCTCCTCCACTGGAGGAAGAGGAAACCAGAGACTAAATTGTGCCTTTCTGAGTCTGCTGTGTAGTCGCACTGCCTTTTTTACTTTAAAGTTCAGGCTAGCTCCACAATCTAGCCCTTAATGGTTAGGTGGAAGTGCTTGTGCACACTGATCATGTAATGATCCAACATTTCCATAGTACTTTTGTAAAACATGAAGGTGCAGATTCAGTGTTAATTTAAAAAATGATAGAAATTGGGCCCTCTATATTAAGGGTTTATGATCCAACATGTCCTGGTTAGTCCAGGTGGTCTTCTCATTCAAAACTCAGTGGAAACATATTCATGGGTCTTTTGTTAGTCTTTAAGTATGTGCTCTGTAGTTCTCTCCCATTAAATATTGCAGCTTTAAAAAAAAAGATGAAATTAAACTTTTCATGAGATATTATTACTGGTTGTTAGGTTCTAGATGACAGAATCATCTAGAAATCCGTTTGTGCTATTTATGACAAATTATGAAGCCGCATTGATTGCTATTGGTGTGTGTGGGTTTATCACTTTTGGCTAGGGATAATCCTTCCATGTTTCCACAGTTTTATTTCCCTGACACATACACCCCTTCCCAGCTGCCATCGCCAGCTCAGTAATCACCCTCTAGCCAGTTTGTGGAATATGCTGTTTCTGCGGCTGCTGGTAATGCCTCTCAATCAGCCAACAGACAGGACACACGCAGAGATGTTTGGCGTCCACGTCCCAACTCTCTAGCTAGCAAGCTTGTACCACCTGGTACCCACTGACCCAGAGTTCCCTGCTCGTTCTGGAGCCCAGTGATCCAACAAAGACGCTCTCTGTGGGCCAGATTCATTGCTGATGTAACTCCACTGAAGTCAGTAGAGCTACAAAAAGAGAGAATTTGGCTCTGTGTTTTATGCTTCATACTGCTAGCAAAGCAAAACACCGAGTAATATTTGGTATTGCTTTATTGAGATTTTAGTCACAGCTGTAGGCAGAGTTCTCAGCTTGCATGGAAATCTGAGATTTCATGGATTTTTTTGCTTTCAATCTGGCAGCTCCCAGATTACATGGATTTCTCTGCTCTGCCTCTTACTCTTCTCATTGCAGAGGAATCTAGTTTGGAGTGCATAAAAGCTCTGATTACACAGGGACTGCAAGATCTGGCTGGTAGAAGAAGGCGGTTTCTGTTCTCACAGGAGCTCCTCACCCCTCATGATGATTTTTTTTTTTATTGAAAGTTTGGTATTAGTTTACTTAGAAAATGTACATGTGAATTCCCCTTTTCATGATGCCAAAGCATCTGTTTTGACCATGCCAGAGATGTTTCTCCATTATTCCATTAAGTAGTAGGCAATCAGTGTGGCTTTCATATTTAACTGTGTTTATGTAAATACCCCCAGCGGCTTCTGTGATGCATGAATATAAACAATAATAATCTAGAGGTTCTGCAATTTAACATTCTTCCATCAGCTTTCCCTCTCAAAATCACCAGTGATATTTCTCAAATGTTTCATTCTGTGGACTACTGGCAGTCCATGGATCATAATTAGAAACTGATATACTCAGTACATGTGCCATTTTATGCTTATTTAGCAAGTGGTATCACATGTTGAACACTTTTACCCACTGTCCCATATTCTCTATTTAGGACCTTGAGAAATACATGACTGTATGACCATTTTGGGGCAATTTCCTATATTACAGAAAGGTGGTTGTAATAAATACCCTAAATTGCCAGTATGGTTGACTTGGGTGCATATATCATGACCAAAGTCTGTGTTCATCCAAAACTGTATTTGCATTAAGATAACCTAGCAATCAGCATATAATCAAAAAAGGACCAGATAAGCACCTAATATGCAGTAATCAGTGGGTACTGAATTCATATTTCCAAGTAGATATGTATGTAAGTATCTTTCTCTGTCAGGTTTCAGAGTAGCCTCTCAGAGTTGGTAAGACAACTCCCACCTGTTTATGCTCTCTGTATGTGTGTATATATATCTCCTCAATATATGTTCCATTCTATATGCATCCGAAGAAGTGGGCTGTAGTCCACGAAAGCTTATGCTCTAATAAATTTGTTAGTCTCTAAGGTGCCACAAGTACTCCTGTTCTTCTTTTTTCTCTGTCAGGTTTATAATACAGGTCAAAGTAAAACAGATAATGATGATTGCAAGACTTTTGCAGTACTTACAGATGTAACATTCTCTTTGAGGCAAATCCAGTTCTTCCTTCCCCTCGTGTGGAGGCACTGAAAGCCTGTAACACAACCTAACTGACATGGTTCTGTTGAAAAGGAAGGGGGAGGAGGGGCGGGTGCAGAATCCATTCCAGGGGAGTTGTCCAAAATACAACCCCGTGGCAAAGCCCATACCTATGTGGTCAATGGGAAGTGATGATGATGTCTTCATACAGTGGCGAACGACAGACTAGAATGATAGAAACAATTATTTCAAGGTCTCAAGAGAATGATTTTAGTTATGTTTGTGTCATACTTGATTTGGGAGGAGGATTTCTCAATTTTTCTAAAAATGTACAATTTTGTCTGGAATGTTGTAGCTACATGTCACTTGCTATGGATGGATTTGTCTGATTTCATGTCAAATCAGTGCTTATCCACAGAAATCTAATTTTGTTGGGGTTTTTTACACAGAAGGCTATATGCTGGTGAGTGTCAGCTGGCATCTCTGCCTCCACATCTGTATCTATTTCAGTCCTCTCAGAGGACAAGGACATAAATTTGATGTTTGTTTTTTCTTTTTTCTTTTCTTTTCTGGATCTAGATGATGGTCATAGTGACTGGCTAGCTGACAGGATATGAGAGGTCAGATTTAGGGCCAAAATTAGTTCTTTTATAGATGAGTCAAACTTCATTGAATATATAGCTGTACAGGAAAGGGCTGAATTTGGGCCTTGGAAGTCTGGATGGATGACTTCTGAGTAGAGATGAAGGAAATTGGTTTGACTGAAAAAAGAACTGACTTGCAAAAAATATTAATGTGGGTTCAGTTCAAGTGCAAAAAAGTTGAAATAGCTTTTTGTCAGATTACTAATACAACAAAAAGTCTCTTCTTGTCATAAACCTGGCCCAACTAGAAGTAGAATGTTCCAGAAATCTCAGAAGACAGTTCTTTATGAAAAACTTCATACACCCAAAAGTGGAGTATCCTTGAATGACAGCCATCAGCTCTGTTCCGTACATTTGATATAGAAATAGACTTCATGTTCATCTCTAAAAGCATAGACCTTTATCAGTAGTGTTAAAGGAGAATCTTTCACTGTCAGTTATAGATATGCTTATAGTTTCTAATAAAACAGCCACTACACTCAAGAAAACCTCTAATTCTACTCTAGCAGGTCTGACTCTGATTCAGTATCAGGCAGTGTCTTTTTGCCTTTCTCTGATTTGTCTCTTCCCTCTCCATGGAACATGGATGTGAGAGATTGGGAGCTGTAATTTGTTTTAACTTTACGGACCAATACAAATCCCATTTAAATTACTAGGATTCCTGCCATTTATTTTAATCTGAATTGGATTGGGCCTTTATCAGTAGTGACTAGGAATAATCAAACTAATGTAAATTAATCCTGTACTGAAACCAAAGAACAGCTTTTACTGGCTCATGTACTGAAATCTCAGCACTGTTTATCCTTTGAATCCTTAAAGAAGAGACCCACATGATGGGAGAGTCTGTAGACTTAGGAAAACAGCACAGCAGTGGTTTACACTTGGTTCTCTTTGGAAGAGAATATTTGCCGGAATAAGGGTTAGAATCTCTGGTGGTTGTTTTTTTTTTTTTAATGAAGCTTTAATTCCATAATAACTGATGGTATTTGCCTTGGAAGGCTTCCTACACATGCTTAAGAAGCAGGTAAATGGATTTTGAATCCCTGCAAAACATATGCCAAAACAAAAGCAGGGTATTCCTTAAAGGAGAAATGTAGCCGCACGATGCACCATATTGAAAAATGTATGTATAAACTCAACCATCTCTGACCTCCAGGTGGAATCCCTTCAAACTAGTTTCACTTGGAGATCTAGAAGTTCTAAACCTAATTCTTAAATACAAAAGCAAAACATTTAGGCATTTTTTCCCAACCACCAATGATGTCAAAATGTAGTAATTTATTAGCTTTCATGAAAATGAGGGCTACTTATCTAATTCATAAATCATAATAGTTCTCTGGTGCAGTAGCAAAAACAAAATGACTTTAATGTAAATGAAATCATTACACAAACCAAAGTAATTGCAGAATATGTAGCAATTAATTTATTTATTAACCATATTTTTTTTTAAATCAATGAACTGCTGGACATTTACTCCTCAATTCTTGAAACAGTTCTCAGAAGTAGCTAAATGACTGCCATTATCTTGAATGGGAGCCACATGGCTAAAATCTATAGGGAGTGCTTTGAAAATTTGAGGGTTAGTCCTTTCTTCTGCTTGTTTCCTTCCAATTACTTTAAAATGTTTTCATGTATTTGGAGGACTTCAGAAGACAGACATTGTGTAGTTAAAACACTACAATTTAGCACTTGTATAAGTTACCATTTCCCACAGAGAAAAAGGTTATAGTTAAAAATGCATTGTTTATTTGATGTTGCAAGATTTAAGACTTCTGCTTGTTCACAGTGTAACCATTGAAAACTTTATTGCGTGTTGTCAAAAAGTCATTTTAATTTAATTTTTGAAACTTGAATCTAAATGTGAGAGTATGCTTCCTTTATCATTATACATACTTATTTGAACAGCATATGGTGAAAATATATAAGGCTTTCCAATGCAAAAGAATAGAACAGGAACACTAGGCTTTTATGGTGATTGCACCTATATGGGGGCTTTATAAGCTTACAATTTGAATCATTTATAGATGCACACTCAACACAGTTCTAACGTAACTAGCACTGTGTGGGTTTTTTGCTGACTAAATGATAGGCAAAGCAATTTTCAACAAATGTCTCCCAGTAGGCTGTCATCATAGAAGCCTTGTAATATTGCTTTTCAACCTTAGTACTGGCAGCTATCCAGAAATTATTACATTTATACCAAACTGCTTTGCACCAGGCACTTGCCCTTTTACTGACTGTATGGGAACAGAATGAACTTTTAAGGTTTACCTTTCTTCCCTCCAATTGTTTTTGTTGCAAGATTTTTTTTTAATCTGTTTTTGCTCCATGCTTGCTGGAACATAAAAATCGGTCAAACACTAACCAGATGCCTTTCTTGTAACTTTTGGGATTATTTTAATTTGATTGTGTAGGGAGAAATTTTGAAAGGAACAAATGGGAGTTAGATGCCTGCTTCCATTTGTTCCTTTGAAAATCTCCACTAGTTACAGTTAGTTTCAGAGTTTGAGTATTACACAAATAAACTGTACTTTGTAATATTTAAATTGTATGTTTAATTTAAATATGTTTGATTTAAAAGCCATGTTTAAACTGTATTGGGTGGATTTCAAGTGATTGTGTGGTGACTGCTATAAAAACTCTTTTATGTTTGTTACTTAATAAATGCATTCAGTTAACATCTGTTACTATATCACTGAAGGGTATGAAGCTTTTAAAAAGTTAAGTAGAAATGACTCAAGGATGTAGGGTTTGGAGCCGTATTACATTTAAGCTATATTTTGGGGTTAGGGCCAACTCAGAAATAAATTTGGGTTCAGACTTGCTGTCACTAAAATATCACAAGCTTTTAGGGTCTCATTTAGAGCACATTTAAAAGGGAAATGGAAAACCAGTTCATTACAAATTTAGATCCAACTTGGAACCCAAACCCCAAGAAATCAAAAGAATTTTGGAATTGAGGATCCCATTTTAGCCAATTTCTAAGTACAATTGTACTTTTTCTTTTTTTACTAAGTAGAAAAGCTTTTTTAAATCATATAATGAGACTATTTGACTAGATTCTGTAACCTTCCTTTTTTCATCATTATACATTGTGCTCAGTATTTTGAAGATTGGGTTTATATATGTAGTGTGTAGTAACGGACATATTTAGAAATACATAGTACTTGATGTTCATTTTCTGTTCTCACGTAATGAAAGTGAAATTGTAAATTCTTTTGAAAACTTGCAGGAGTCAAAAATCTAAGCACTGTTCACAAATATCCACAAATTCTGCCCTATGCAAGGTATTTGAAGACAAGTAATGCTAGATATATCTTTTTTTACAGAAAGCCAGCTGCCTGGTCAGTGCCCCAGTGAATTAATTTTCTTTGTTTGTGCAAGTCTTCTCTGAAATTAACAGTAAATGGAAGAATTTGCCTTTCCAGGGATTTTGAAGCTTTATTTATGTTGTGGTTTAAGTGGTAGTCCTCAGACATGAAAATAATGTTTTAGCTTAAGAATTCGTTTTTTCAAACTATTGCCATGTTGCTTCACCTACTCTCAGGCAGCCTGATTTCAAGCCTTCCCTTCTACCATCAATGAGTTTTGGGAGGCAATGTTGTCCAGTGGATAGGACACTGGACTGGGAATCAAGAAACCTGGATTGTGTTCCAAGCACTGCCACTAACCTGGTATGTGATTTAAATTACCTAGATTAAAAGTGCTACATATGAGCTGCTATTATTTTTAAAGAGCTATTGGAGCAGGAGAACTGGACCTTGGGTCCCCCACCTCCCAGGTGAGTGCCTTAAGCACCAAGCTATAGAATTATTCTCACTTTCTCACTCAGTCACCCACTCGCATGCATACGTTCTCTCTCTCTCACACCCCACTGACCCTTTCAGCTTTTATCTGAAGTGGAACAGCTTCAGCAGGGAGATTAAGGGAGCCCCACACCACAGTATCCCATATCTCAGTGCTTAGACACTCTGCTGAGAAGTGGGAGACCCCCTATTCAAATCCTTTCCCCTCCCCCTCAGATAGAGGGGGGGAAATTGAACCTCGGTTTCCCACATCACAGATGTGTGAGCTACTCACTGGGCTAAAAGTTATAAGGTGGGCACCACCTTCTCCTCAACTGTTTTGTTTTGAATAAAGCAGGTGGCAAGCAAAAGCTTGGGAACCTAACCTGTCTGACTCCAGGAGAGAGGTTCCTGGTTGTGGATCACAAGCAGAGCTAGGCGTCTCCTTACAGCCTGGAGTTAGGTGCCAAATTTTGTGAGAGGGATGGGGCTTAGGACACACTGCTGTCATTGGCATCTCTCATTGGCTAACTTAGGTGGGTTCCCACCTAGTATGCTGACTTTTGGGGCTCACATTCTTAGGTACCTGTCTCTTCCCATTTATGGTATAGGGAACCTAGGCACCCAACTCAAGCTTTGTGGATCCCAGTGTTGTTCCTGTGGGTTTTTTGGGCATCTAAAAGTTAGTCACCATGACACTGAGCATTGCAATGCCAAAGTCCCTTTGTGGATCGAGGCCTAAGAGATTTTATGGGCAGCCAAACTCTTCAAAGGTAACCTTATAACAGAGATTTATGACACAAAAGAAGGGAAGTATTTCTTAATGTAAATAAGAGAAAATTACGTTTCTAGAGTTAGACTTTTTGGCTCCTATATATAACAAAATAGTAGTGTTGTTTGAAGAGTTTCACTAATTTCCCCCCTTTATATGAAACAGGCTAATTTTCATGTTCAGTTCCTATGCATTATTTCTATCCTCTGTAGGACATAGTTAGCCAAGTATGGCTGGGAAACAAGGCAAAGTTACAACAATAAGAGTTTCACATAGACTATTAACTTAAAACTTCCAAGAGGCTTTATTAGTTGCAGGGAGAAGGGTCAGGTCTCTTTGTGGATATATCTCATGCTGGCTTTTAGCCTAACAGCTTTAAGGGACATTAGCTTGGAACTGAGCAATATAAGCAGAAACACGTCTGTTGCTGCTGCTTGGTGGGAGCTCACAGGTGCTTGTAATAAATTGGTTATAAATCGTTTCATTAGTTTGCAAAAAGCAGATTTCTTAGAATACTGTACCTTCATTTGCCAGAAATACTTACTTTGTTTTAAACTTTATATATGAGTGAAAATGCTAATAGAAGTTTGCTTACAATTAATTAAGATAAGGATATATGGCACTTACAATGAATATTTTTCCATTTGCATGCTGAATACAAAAGATAATTGGAGAGGAAACAATATGGCATTCAATGCATCTATTTTTTTTTTTAAAAAGTGGCACATTTCCCCAAAAAATAGATATCAGCCTTCTAGAATTATATAATATCATAGACTCATGAGTAAAACTAATCAGATATGCCACATGCCCTCATTTTGTAAGTGCAATAGCTCATTTGGCTGTTAGCAAAGCCTTGCTTACTGATGCATCAATAACTAGAAACTGTCACTGTCTATATATGAAATAACACTTTTTTCTCTCTTGCTATTTTGTTCCTTGGGGAAAAAAATCACATATCACATTTCATCTGTAGTGGAGTACAAACATATTTGGACACATCAAGATGGCTATAGACAATTTTTTAAACATCAGAAAGTAACTCTAGAAATGTTAAGGTTGTAATTATGAAAATGTCTTTTTACACAGTAGGCAAATATCAGGGGTGGTTCACCCTAAGGTAACTTTTTGCATTGCACAGAGTACTTTATACTGTGTAATCTGAAATGAATATACGTACGGTTACTACACAATTGAGAATATACATTTTAGAAGCACGAGAAAGGAATTATTTCATTCTAAACAATATATTTATGCATATTACCCTGTTAGAAGAGCCTCAGCAAGCTGTTCACCAGTGAATTTAGCAAACAAGTCTTTCCAAGCTCATAGCTTTCACCCATTAGTCTGGCAACGAGGAACAAGTTGCAGTTGTGCCAGTGAATGGCTAAGCCTCCAGAAAGCACCAAACCACTCCCAGCACAGAAACAAACAGAGCAGAAAATGTTGTTATATCTTCCTATTTTAATATCCTTTTCTTGGCAGATCATCATAGCACAACTGAAAGACTACCTTGTTACAAATAACCTTTTATGGGAAGTTTCAGATAAGAATGAGGCAGCAAGTCATGGAGCTCAGCTGCTGGATTGTGTCCCTAGCCGCAAATGAAGTAACTAGGATAAGTTAATTGTTATCAGCATCCACCTTCACAACAGAACCATATTACACATCATTCATCAAGATGGTTTAATTATTAGAGATCAAGCTGACATAGAGCGTGGCTGGCTTGTGCATCTTTCTACTCAAACCCCAATTAATACATTCATTTTTTGTGGGTCATTGGAAGGAATAACTTAATGCGATGAAGATTAATTTAACATATTATTTACTTTAACAAAAATAAGGGGCAAATAAATTCAGTGATCATAATAAAAGGCACTAGAGAGAGAGCCTCTGCTAGAAACTGAAGTTATCCACAGATGAGAGAGAGTATGGACATTGGCAATATAAGCCTCCCTCCCAGTGTCCTGTTTATGTGTCACCTCTGTGACACAGAGGCCTACTGGTGCCAGCTGGCAAAGGGTTCGCTGTTCTGACAGCAGCTCATAACAGGCCTGACAATCTCACTAGCACCCTGCTTTCATGGTATTTAGCCATAAATGTTATCATGTAAGTTCTTAAAAGCCAGGATCACAGTGACTGTTAATATTGTTGTGAAATATATCTACCTATATATCTAAAAAATCATATTTGTGTGATGAAAATATGTTCCTAAAGTCTGAATCAATCCAGGGTCGACAAACATGTTTCTGCCAAAGGATGTATATTTACCTGTCTGTCTCAGATCAAAAGTAAATAAAGCATTGTAAGCCAACACAATGGGAAGCCGCATTTACATATGAAGTCAACAGGGAGAGAAGACACCAGAGGTTCAATCACACAGGATTGTCCTGTCTCTGGGGGAAAACAATCAACTTTGTGTAAACTATAAGGAGAGTGCAAAAACACACTGCTTCATCCTGCCCCTGAGACAGTAAATGGACAGTGCATTTACATTCATGTTGGGGAAGAGTCAACATGGTTTTTGTGAAGGGAAATCATGCCTCACCGATCTACTAGAAATCTTTGAAGGGATCAACAAGCATGTGGGCAAGGGTGATCCAGTGGAAATAGTGTACTTAGATGTTCAGAAAGTCTTTGACAACATCCCTCACCAAAGGCTCTTAAGCAAAGTAAGCTGTCATGGGATAAGAGGGAAGGTCCTCTCATGGATTGGTAACTGGTTAAAAGATAAGAAACAAAGGGTAGGAATAAATGATCAGTCTTCAGAATGCAGAGAGGTAAATAATGGTGTCCCCTAGTGGTCTGTACTGGGCCTAGTCCTATTCAACGTATTCATAAATGATCCGGAAAAAGGGGTAAACAATGAGGTGGCAAAATTTTCAAATGATACAAAACTACTCAAGATAGTTAAGTCCCAGGCAGACTGCAAAGAGCTACAAAAAGATCTCTCAGAACTGGGTGACTGGGCAACAAAATGGCAGATGAAATTCAATGTTGATAACTGCAAATTAATGCACATTGGAAAACATAACCCCAGCTATACGTATAAAATGATGGGGTCTAAATTAGCTGTTACCACTCAAGAAAGAGATCCTGAAGTCATTGTGGATAGTTCTCTGAAAACATCCACTCAGTGTGCAGCAGCAGTCAAAAAAGCTAACAATGTCGGGAATCATTAAGAAAGGGATAGATAATAAGGCAGAAAATGTCATATTGCCTCTCTATAAATCCACGGTACACCCACATCTTGAATATTGCGTGATGATCTGGTCACCCCATCTCAAAAAAGATATATTGGAATCGGAAAAAATACAGAAATGGATAACAAAAATGATTAGGGGCATAGATCAGCTTCCATATGAGGTTAGGTTAATAAGACTGGGACTTCTCAGCTTGGAAAAGAGGTGAATAAAGGGCTATATTATAGAGGTCTATAAAAACTTAATTGGTGTGGAGAAAGTGAATAAGGAAGTGCCATTTACTCTTTCTCATAACACAAGAATTAGGGATCACCCAATGAAATTAACAGACTGCAGGTTTAAAACAAACAAAAGGAAGTATTTCTTCATGCAACACACAGTCAACCTGTGAAACTCTTTGCCAGAGGATGTTGTGAAGGCCAAGACTATAACAGGGTTCAAAAAAGAACTAGATAAGTTCATGGATGATAGGTCCATCTATGGCTATTAGCCAGGATGCGCAGGGATGCAAAACCGTGCTCTGAAGTGTCCTTAGCCTCTGTTTTCCAGAAGCTGGGAATGGGTGACACAGGATGGGTCACTTGATGATTACTTGTTCTGTTCATCCCCTCTGAAGCCCCTGGCATTGGCTACTGTTGAAGACAGGATACTAGCCTAGATGGATGACCATTGGTCTGACCCAGTATGACCATTCTTATGTAAAACAGAGGATCTCAACCAGTCTTGGTTGAAATGCTGCAAAACAAGTCTTCCTCTCGCTGGAGGCAGGGGAATAATAAGGTAACCTACAGTCCTGGGAACCCTGAAAACCGTTACAACCATTTGTACAACTGAAATGGTAGCTCATTTTCCTTGAATTTTCTGTGTAGACTGCCAACAGAGGTGCCATCTTATTATTATTTGTTTTAATAATTTTGTGTATTATGACTGCATCTAGAGGCCCCAGGATTCCAGGCACTTTACAAAACACAGACTGTACCTTCTCCCAAGATTTTACAGTTGAAAAAGACAAGTCAGCCCAAGAGAGGAGTACTATCTGAATTTCACAGGTGAAGAACTGAAAGGTTAAGCAATTTGCCCAAGGTCACACATGGAATCCATGGCAGAGCTACGGTTTGAACTTGGGCCTCCTGAGTACTGGTGTTGTGCATTAACCATTAGACATAAGGCTTTTTAATTGTTCTGAGGCTGGAATTCCCAAGTAGATTCTTGCAGTTGCAATGCTTTTGTCTGTCACTTATGTCTTATGGGATGATTCTGTGGACAACTAGTACTGGGTAATATGTTCGCCCTTTCTGATGACATAAATGGCTGCAAAGTGAGACCTAAGATACTGTTATACTCTAGGTTAGGATTTTTAGATGGAGCTCATAGGTCCAAACACAATGGCATTTTCTTCTAAATTCACCATCTCATGCAGAGGCTAGTGAGTATGCAGTTTTCTAAAATTGGTGTAATTCAAAGGGGGATTTTAGTCCGTCAGTACACACTATGAACTATGTATTTTTGGAGCCATGAAATGATGTGAAGAATCTTATAAATCAGAGGCAAAAAGCTCTTCAAGAAGAGTTGAATCTGTAGAACTGAAGATAGGAGTGCAAGTCTAAAACTACAAATGTTAATACCTGTTGTTTTTGCAGTATTTTCAGAAAGTATAGGACCATTGTGAAAAGAAGTTCTAACAACACTGATGGTTCTTAGACTGGGCCTTAGTGCTATTGTTTGCAGACTTTTTCCCAGGGATCTCTAGTTCTACAGCTCCCACTATGTATGAGCAAGAGTGAGTGGAAGTTCTGATTAAAGCGATGCTATCAACTTAAAAACCACACTTCTCTCTGAAAATGTGTTACTATTGTTACAAGTAACACCCGAGATAACTATAATTGAAAGAGATTAGAGGAAAAACAATTTCTCTTGGTTTTTCCGTTTGTTGACAGCATTTTTACATAGTGTTTTTCACTGTTTCCCCTATCGTCAGTTTCTCCTTTTGTTGTGTGGGTCTTTCACACAGCAGTGGGGAGAAGAACAGTCCATAAAAATATTGGCATATGATTGTAAAATCACTGGCAGGGTGATTCAGGGCCAAGTGTAGCACCTGAATCTACTTTTCACTTATTTTGAAGTTGTCTCTGCCACTTAAGTACCATTATATATGTAAAAGGCTCTTAACCAAAGTTCTGACAAAATGGAGAGATTTAATCCAACATTAATCCAACATCCAAAGCAGTGGACATATTGTTCCTTGACTTTAGCAAAGCTTTTGATACAGTCTCCCACAGTATTCTTGCCGGCAAGTTAAAGAAGTATGGGGTGGATGAATGGACTATAAGGTGGATAGAAAGCTGGCTAGATCATCAGGTTCAACGGGTAGTGATCAATGGATCCATGTCTAGTTGGCAGTCGGTAACAAGCGGAGAGCCCCAAGGGTCGGTCCTGGGGCCAGTTTTGTTCAATATCTTCATTAATGATCTGGAGGATGGCGTGGACTGCACCCTCAGCAAGTTTGCAGATGACACTAAACTGGGAGGAGCGGTAGATATGCTGGGTAGGGATAGGATACAGAGGGATTTAGACAAATTAGAGGATTGGGCCAAAAGAAACCTGATGAGGTTCAACAAGGACAAGTGCAGAGTCCGGCACTTAGGACAGAAGAATCCCATGAACTGCTACAGACTAGGGACCGAGTGGCTAGGCAGCAGTTCTGCAGAAAAGGACCTATGGGTTACAGTGCACGAGAAGCTGGATATGAGTCAACAGTGTGCCCTTGTTGCCAAGAAGGCTAACGGCATTTTGGGCTGTATAAGTAGGAGCATTGCCAGGAGATCGAGAGACGTGCCTTTCTATTCGGCATTGGTGAGGCCTCATCTGGAGTACTGTGTCCAGTTTTGGGCCCCACGCTACAAGAAGGATGTGGAAAAATTGGAAAGAGTCCAGCAGAAGGCAACAAAAATGATTAGGAGGCTGGAGCACATGACTTATGAGGAGAGGCTGAGGGAAGTGGGATTGGTTAGTCTGCAGAAGAGAAGAATGAGGGGGGATTTGATAGCTGCTTTCAACTACCTGAAAGGGGGTTCCAAAGAGGATGGATCTAGACTGTTCTCAGTGGCACTGGATGACAGAACAAGGAGTAACGGTCTCAAGTTGCAGTGGGGGAGGTTTAGGTTGGAGATTAGGAAAAACTTTTTCACGAGGAGGGTGGTGAAGCTCTAGAATCAGTTCCCTAGGGAGGTGGTGGAATCTCCTTCCTTAGAGGTTTTTAAGGTCAGGCTTGACAAAGCACTGGCTGGGATGATTTAGTTGGGGATTAGTCCCGCTTTGAGCAGGGGGTTGGACTAGATGACCTCCTGAGGTCCTTTCCAACCCTGAGATTCTATGATTCTTTTAAACCTCTCAGCATCCTTCAGACCTTTATCAATGATCTGCCCATGGGCTGTGGTTGAAGTAGACAGGATGGTGCCTGAGTGTTTCCATTCTTTTCTCCAAGAGAGATCCAGGAGGATGATCCTGGCTAATTGCTCATTAATTCTCTCCCTGTCTCACTTTCACAGTGTTCCTCAAGGATATATTCAGTCAGTCTATTCAACGTGGACACAAAGCTGCTGGTGAGACAGTGAGACTTAGACTGTCTCATCATTATGCAGATGACATAAAGCTCTACTCTTGAATCAAAAACAGATGGTGCAGTGTCTTTGCTTTCCTAGTGTCTAGCCAAGATCAGAACTAGAATGACAATTAGATGATTGAGGTTGATAGAGATGATGCAGGTTGTCTGGGGGAATGGCATAGTGTCCTTCCCATTGGCGGAGGACAAGAGGACAATTTAGGAATGCTTTTCAATACAAGAATGTATTCAGATTGTTAAGGATTGTTAAGTGACATCAGTTGCCAGAAGCACCTTTTTCATCTGTCTGATTACGTGATTATGATCATTTCTCTCTGATATGGATTATTTATGCCTCTGATTTTATCATTGCAATGTAGTGTACATGGGGCTACTCTTAAAGGCTATTTAGAAACTACAGCTAGTATAGAATGTGACTGTTCACATTCCTTGGTGGTATTAGCTTCAGGGAGTATATTACACCAATTCTTCAAAGAGTGCACTGGCTCCCTATTCGCTCATGTGCCATTCAAGCTGCTGATACTGATTTATAAAGCCCTGCTTGGGAGACAACATGTCTCGTCGTATACTGCTATGGAAGTTTAGTTACCTGGGGCCCTTTTTGCTGACAGTCCCTAGATTCGAATATCTTGGGACTGAAAAAAATGCAGCTAGCTACAAACTACCATTGAAAGATTTGGTTTTAATATATAAAGTACCTGCTATCACTGGAAAGAGGATGGTTCTTCTACATGAAGTGCTGGAGTGAAACAGTAGTTCAAAGCAGAGATCGAAAAATCTTCCCTCACTTCTATGCTCCCCAGCCCCATTCAACCCCTTCACCTGCTCCAAATTCCTACTTGCCCCAGGCAAGCAGGCATGTGGGATTTTGAAACCCCAATTCAGAGAGCAGCTGTTTCTGATGTTAGGGGGGGGAGGGCACTTGGGTGGATTCCGGCCTCGGGGGGTCATCCGGTTATCTCTAGTCTGCGCATTCTTCGGCCAATCGAGACTGAAGTTGTAATCCTTAGGCTGGTACTTCTCTGACCATTCATTCTTTATTTAAATTAATTTATCCTTTATCTAAATCAAGCATCCATTCACATACATCCTCTGTTTTAACATCCATTTATCACTTATTACTTTACTATTTCTTAACTTCCAGTAACTCTCAGGATGTTGCAAATCTACTTAAACTTTAACATACATAGCAAACAGGTTAAAAGCTGTGTTCTGTTTGGAAGAACAATTACAGTTGTTTTTGAGAAGAGACTTTTGGTCTCAAGAGGTGTTAACACAATTAGTGGTTTGGCCTTGCATGTTTCTTACAGAGCGGGAAAGCCACAGAAACAGAAAAACAAGAGGCCTAAACTGTGGGGAGTTCAATTGAATTCAATCTTATTCCTCGTCTCTCTTGGCCTCAGACTGGTTATACACATACACTTTATGGTTCTAATACAAAAATTCCCTGGTATGGTCCAACACTGTTGATTGGAAAGGAACTGATATGAATGATGCCATGGACTCTTTTATATAACCTAATTCAGAATGTTTGGATGCATGAAAGGGTGTGGACATAAACGGCTTTGGACCCATCTTCCTGGATGGTTCCAAGACTTGCACTCCCACACATGGGGATCTTCATGGGCGATTTTTCTTCTCCTCCAGCTGGAGGCATAAATATGAGAGTGGGAGTAAAGAAGAGCTGCATCGGGGTTCTGTTGTTCACAGTCAGTAAACATTTCTGAGCAGTAAGAAAATACATCTTCTGCTATTTGCTATTCAACATGAAATGAAAATACCTCCGACACACAGGCAAGAAGATATTATTACAACAATGGTAATGTTGAAACAAATTTTATGAATTATTGATATATATTAGAACTTGACAAAGCTTTCCACTGATAGGGTTAAAAACAGAAATCCGTGTAGCTATACCAGTCTATGCCACGTGAGGATCTGGCCCAGAGGGCTTCTCCCAGTGAAACCCATAAAGGCTGGCTAGAGCATCCAGAACTGGATGGCCATTCAGGGCAATGGACAGGTTGAGCACTGTGGTTGGATAGCTTTGCAGAGACAGTAGCTTACGTGGGCATTCATGATAGATAAACCTGTCTGACGACCCCATTGTATTACAGGGTAAAGGGGGTTAATGACTGGGCTCACCTGAACTAGTCCACGTTCACTATTGAGAATAATTAGTATTGTGTGATTCTAATCCTTTGTGTCCCTATACTCTCAGCACAGTCATGCTGACAGGAGGATGGAGAAAAAAAATCAAGGTGCAAGAGTGCCTACAGACTCCATGCTGTAGCTGCTACTAAAGGGTTAATGGGGAACCACACTGCCTTCTCAGCTGGAGGCTGATTGGTAGTACTGCAATAGCAGGGAAGATAAAAAGGGTGCAGGGCGGAAGAAAGAGGTGGCTGCCAGAGAGGCTCAGAAACCACTGAGCACGGGAGCCTTCATCAGTGGATGTGCAGGAAGCCACCCAGGAAGGTAGACCTCCGGAAGAAGAAGATCACAAAAGTAAGTCTGGGAAACAACCTACAGGAGAGTCAAGATAGGAAGAAGTAAGGGATTAGGAAAAACCAGTTCCAACTACTTCCCACAGGGTTCCTTGGACTGGAACCCACAGGAGTGGGTGGACTTGGGTTCCCCTACCAGCCCCGGAAGTTGGGTTAATAAAGCCTGAAGAACAAAGGACCCTGAACCCCAAGATGCTGGAGACTGTCGACCCTTTATTAAAGTTACCTGCCTCCTGACCTAACAGTCTCTCGCCTCTCGAGAGAGGGAAGAGACTGTTAACGATCCAGCCGGAGGGCTGGAGTCACAGGAACAAACTACCAGACATAGCATTGAACAGCCATTGGCTAAACAAAGAGGAAATTGAGGCAGATTTGCCCTAACACCCAAGTCAATCACATGGGGGTGTCAGCAGCTGAAAGCAGCCCTGGCACAAGGCCATATTGACACCAGGAAAAATACATTTTTTATGATGATAGCTATCTCATGTGAGCTGTTGTAAATCCCTGATATAGATAAGGGATTGGGGGGAGGGATAGCTCAGTGGTTTGAACATTGGCCTGCTAAACCCAGGGTTGTGAGTTCAATCCTTGAGGGGGGCCATTTAGAGAACTGGGGTAAAAATCTGTGGGGATTGGTCCTGCTTTGAGCAGGGGGTTGGACTAGATGATCTCCTGAGGTCCCTTCTAACCCTTAGATTCTGTGATAAGGGAATTGGTAGTGAGGTAAAATTACCTCTTGCCTTGTCTACACTCAGATTCTGCTATGAGATGGCTTTTTTCAGTATTAAAAACTCTTTTCATGGATCAGAGAGGGAGTTGTTTTGCCTATAGGGCTGAACACAGTAGTGCCTTAGCTGGGATTATTGAAAGTGGAGTTTCAGATGTGTAGTTTTGCTGTTGTTGCCATTGCATATTTGGATATTTGTTGTTGCTATTGTAGATTTGTATATTTTGTGACTAAAATAGGAAAAAAATACTGAGTCCGTGTGACCAAATTTTCTTCCAGCAGGAACATGACCCACTGTCATGCCCCCAATGTCTAGTACTGTTTAGCAAAGGGGCAACAATATAATACTATAATCATTTTTCTCTGCTGTGAACCCTACAGAAACCAGTCTGAAACCTTGTTGAATTTGTCCCTTTATATTTCTTTGTTTCTAATGTTGACTGATGCAGTCTAATAACCTTATACTAGTGCATTATAATTCAACCCACAGAAGTTCATAAGAATCTATCACATGCTGTTAAAGTGGCTGAATAATGAAGGGTTGATGTTTAATAGTCATAATCACTTCATTGTGCTTTTCTTTTCATTCTATTTGTCTACTTGCATTAGTGTTTGACTGAGCATTGATAAGGATGCAGATGTTTGGGTTATAATATTTGTAATGTCACAAGTTTTGAGGGATATATCTATGGAACTGTGGAATAACAAAATAAGAACATCTGTTTAAAGGGCAATATACATTACTAGTTTTTATTTATTTCCTTGGCTTTGTTGTACAAATAAGTTTTTTGTTTTGTTTTGTTTTTGTGTCCAGTGTACCAGAATGTATTTGGAAATGTCTTATTACAATATAGCAAATTGAGTGGTGTGAGTTTTCTTTTGGAAGTGCCATTGCTTTTCCTGAACGTTCACCTCCGCCCACTGCTTTAAAAGCTTTGGGCTAAGACATTATTGCCTGAACCGATCAGATGTTTGAGCTAAAAGAACTACTGAATACCTACAGTGGGTTACGATAATCAATATGCATTCCTTCCTGTTCAACGAAAGGAATGCACTGAATACAGTGTTATAGCAACTAATGGTTCATGTGAGAGACAGATATTATACAGTATTAAAGTTTCATGTCATGGGCCTAATCGTGCAGTCCACATATATGTTTCATGTGTCTTCATTTCTTTGGAAATGGCACCTACTCTGTAGCATCCTCCAGATGTGCCAGGTACAAGAGACAATCCTCAGATTGGATGCATACATAGCCAAGAGCCTGTGTTGTTCAGACAGGCAGACTCATCTGATGGTTAGATCATGGGATTATGCATCAGAAAACTTGGATTCAGGTTCTGGTTGTACCACTGACTTTTTTTTTTTTTTTTTTTAATTACCTCTTTGTCTCAATTTCCCATCTGGACAATGAGGATAGTATTACTTGCGCATCTAACTGACTCACAGGGGTACTGCAAGTAGGGTGACCAGACAGCAAATGTGAAAAATCGGGATGGGGATAGGGGGTAATAGGAGCCTATATAAGAAAAAGACTCAAAAATCGGGACTGTGCCTATAAAATCGGGACATCTGGTCACCCTAACTGCAAGAATTAATGTTTATAAAGTGCGTGGAATATATACATCACTATATAAATGTTTATTATTATTTTATTGTGTATTATATTGTGCATGGGGCTAAGATAGATTGATTGAAATCAGTTATTTAAATCACAAATTTTAATAATGTAAATCCACAAGCAGGAAACTTTGATTTAAATAATAGATTTTAATCTTGGTTTGCATTTGTACTTTTTAGTTATTTTCCTAAAGAAAGGTTGATTCTCGTAGATTGGTAACCATTAAAACATGTTGACTTGCAACTAAATATAGCCTGTACATGAAATTTGGTACTTCTTTTTGCTAACCAGGATGCAATATATCTATACAAATTTATGTAAACAATTATATAGCTTAACATACACGTTCATATTTTTAATTTTCACATTTTTTAAAGTTAGAAAATGGTGAATGATGCATTTCATAACTACTAGATGATTAATTTTTTATTTGGATTTGTGTTAATCTCCATTCAATTAAATTAACAAAATTCAATTAAATATTCAATTAAAATAAACAAAAATAGCTTTTTGAAATTGTTTTTATTAGTTAAATAAAATTATCTTAAATGTGCAGGATATCGAAGAAATAAAAAGTAAGTTTTTTAAAACATGTTTTGCATTTAAAACTAACTGCTTTAACAAAGGTGGTAGTATCTGTACTTAGTGAGTTGAACTGATAGTTTCGGCCATCATATCCTTCAAGATTTTAGAACTAGTAGATTTCATCCTGTCACACTTCATTTTGATTAATAGATTGCAAGAGGAAAACATAGCCTGCTTTTTTCAACTCCCAATTTGCTTCTCAACTTTGATTGAACTAGTTATTGAACTGAACTAATTAAATAAACTGAAAGGAATAAAATATTTTTCCTGCACCCGCAGAAGAGACTATTGCTGTCAAAAGTTGATTTAGCACTTCTTCACTTCCACCACTTCAGTGGTTTCATTTAAAAAAAAAAACTTTGGCTGAAAACATGCACAGCCTGAATATAGATCTTTATTTTATTTAAGTGATTTTAATAGATTATAGTAAGTTTAGACCTTAACATACTTTGTGATAATTTCAAGTTTAATTTTAAATGTTCTAATCTTATTTTAAATTAAATAAAAGAAAATTATATTTAATTTAAAATAAGATCAGATTTAAATTATGAAATGTTTTTAAATCATTGATTTTTATCCACCCTGTATGGAACTGTACATGTGACTAGTTCTGGTAGACTCTCTACTTAATGTACTTTGCAATTTACACATGCTATCACAGTGACGGATGTGTAGTAATGTTGCTTATTGAACTACTGGAAGGTGGCTCAGATACGTTGGTGATGAGTGAGGCATGAGAAGCTATATAGACTAGATTAGAATCTCTTGTAAATATGCTGGTCTTTACATTATAAGCAAAGAAAAGTTATATTGAGGTGTGTTATCTAAGGATTGATCTGAATCAGATCTGCCTATGAATCCCCAGGCCATTAGCACAGGAATATCTCGTCAATACAAATACAAAATAGCAGAAAGAAAAATCTCAAACACCTTCATGCAATCTACCCAGTATAGAAGACACTTAATTCTGATACAGCTTCCTAGAAAAAGGCAGTAAGGAACAGAAAATCAAACAGTCTCTGTCTAGCTCTTTAGTGTAATATGACATTCTAACATTTCTTTTCTCATAAAGCTCTCTCTGGAGGATGGGAGCATGCTTGGGGTTTTCTTTGCCATTCTTCCTGATCTATATTGAAGAACAATTTGGGAAGCTGACATGTAGTTTGTTTTTTTGTTAATAGGTCATTTGAAGTCTAAGGATAGTGTTTTATATTAAAGGTTGAAGAATGCAGCTGCTGATTTAATGGATGCTTCTTGGTAAAATTGGTATTGTACCTGTTTCGGCAGAGTCCCACATTTTACTTCTGGTATCCTAATCATACATTTTATTAAAGCAAATATCACAATGGGGAGAAGCAGATTGTCAGAATAATTATTTGCCGTTAAAATTGAGAGTTTCTAGATTATATTAGTGCTAAAATTTTCTGCATATTGAATTTCATTTGGCATTTGGGTCACCAGCATGAGGTATCAGGCAGGCAGAGATGTGCGATTGCATGGGGAGAAGGTCGAGGGTTCAGATCTGGTTGAGACTTGTCATCAGCATAGAAGTGGTGTTGGATGACGTGAGAGCAAGTGAACTCACAGAGAGTGGAACTGGGGAGAAGAAGCTGGTGAAATTATGCACCAACGGAGTGATGGAGATCAAGAAGAGAACAATGACCTAGTTGAATCCTAGGAAGGACAGCAGTGCCAGGAAGAATGAGTCATCACCTGTTGCAGATGCAGCAGAGTGATTAAATGGGATGAGTACAGAGAATTAGATGTTATATTTTTCCAGGAAAAGAGCAATGCCGATTTTACGAAGAATATTGTCAATTGAATGTAAGGATCAAAACCTTGATTGAAACTGATTTCAGGAGAGAGCTGGAGTTGAGGTAGTAGGAATAGCATGCTGAAGGAGTTTGGAGAAAAAAAGTGTGCTATAACTGAAAAGACAAGTTAGGACAAAGGAGTATTTTTTTTTAAGGTAGCAGACCTTACTCCTGATGCATTCAATTCCAATACCAGTTTCAGATTTGAGGAGAAGGTCCTTTAATTATTAGTGGAGCCAAACTGGAACACAGAACCATATCTGTTGTTGCAGTTCTCAGCTTCTTAGACATTGTCTCAGTTCCCGTTACAGATTTAGTAGTTTTGATCCTATGTCTAGAATCCTTCTTCAGCTTCAAACTATGTATACTTTATTGTCTTCAGATGAATAAAAAAGGGATATCAGCTGATGCTATCAACAAACAGATAAATAACATTTTAGATTAGCATATCAACACTCAGACATTACATAACAAATATAACTGTCATCCAATGTTGCAGTTTAAATAAAACAAACTCAAACTGTTCTATAATGCCATTTAGTGACATAGAGGGGGCATGATTTTCAAACGTGACTAGGGACTTTAGGACTAAATTTCTAGGTGCCCAACTGGAAACACCCTAAATGGGTCTGATTTTTAGAAGGCAGGTGTTCAGCACTTTCTGAAAATCAGCCTCCTTTAGAGTGTGTCAAATGGAAAACCCTTTAAAATTGAAGCACATAAAATGAATAGTTGTTTTTGAAAACCTTGGTCAAGCTTCCAAAGTCATAAATGTAACTATTACAGCATTTCTCCATGATAAGTTGTTTGTGTATATGTTTGCTTGTGCTCAGAGTTATCCTGTTCATATACTATTTGCTCATATTGCTTCCCTCTGAATCATAGTGTTTTTCTAATACATCATGAACTGTCACCTATTCTTTGCAGGAATTACTTGATTAGAGTCCTTAGAGAGAAATATGCACATGTCACTTTAAATTGATTAGAGGAGGACATATCTAGAGTGAGCATTTA
The DNA here is from genome assembly GCF_013100865.1 of Trachemys scripta elegans. Lineage (NCBI taxonomy): Eukaryota > Metazoa > Chordata > Testudines > Emydidae > Trachemys > Trachemys scripta. Next base: position 113,059,193 of record NC_048304.1, read on the forward strand.
AATGTTCAGGTTTCTCTTATATCATAAAATACCCTGGAGGACTTTTGAACGTGTAAGATAAATCCATAATTCTCTCAAAGACATTAAATATTATTTTTAGCTTTAAACATTGGGAGAGAAATCATTTTAAAAGCTTATTAAAATGTTATATGAATATATTTTAAAATATAATTTATATGATCACTGAGGCATAACCTTTAAAAGGAATAATTCACAGCCGTGACTAGTCACTTTTGATAATCTATAGTGCTATGCAGTGTTGGTGTTCTACTGAGAGATTAACACTTCTGGCCCAAGGAATAAAACTGAAAAATCTAATTCATTTGTTTGCCTATTCACAGTGACAGATATTTTCTTAAATTAAAACCTATTAGTCTGAGTTCAGAATCTTAAAATGTAATTGGTTCTAGCTCATTTTAGTCTTATAAAACATTATGATATATAATGTATTGCAGCCTCAAAAGCAGACTATTGATTTTCAGCAACAGTTTTGCTATCACAGACAGAGAAGAATGTTTCTAACAAATATTAAGGAGAAGAATGGTTCGAAAAGGCTGTTTGGAAGATACAGGAAATTAACTAGCTTTTGCCTGTTAGTAATTGGATATTATATTTTTTCTTGAGAGTATATGACGTTTAAGAGGTCCTTGGTTGCAAATTAAGGTTACACAGTTAAAATAAAACTAAGTAACAAATGTTAATGCTGCTTCAACAATACTAATTCAGACTTTTGCACATACTATCTCTTTTATGGTACATTTAACTACAAATGATAACGTGTTAAGATGTAACGTTTACCAGAAAAAGTAGGAATATGTCTGGAATATATGAAGTACAACATAATTAATCCTGCTGGAAGTTTAACTTTTGCATTTTCTCTCCATTTTCTGTTAAGTGCCCAACCCTAAAACTCTATTAATGTTTGTTATTGTTGTTTTGCATTTAGTTGCTATGTTGAGGGTGGTGGGTAATGTACTGAGTGTAGAAATATCTGAGTTACTTGTGCAGTATTTACGAGAAATACATAGGTGTCTCCATCCATACAGTTGGCAAGGGAGGCAACTAGAGAACCAGTTCCCATCAGGACACTGGAGGAAAGGATAGCTTTGGGAACTGCAGCAATAGGGAGAAGGCTCAAGGCATGCCAGAGAGAAAAGGAGTGGTCGGGGACCCATTTCTATATCATCTAGTTACAAATCTCTTGGACTGCGGAGGCTTCTGCCTAGGAAAAAAGCTGAACTGAAGAGAAGCTAGGTCTTCACGGTGGTGTGACGGGGGAGGGGGAGGATAGGGAGTGTGTTTTTACAGTGAGATAAAACATGCCAGTTTGTATCTCAGTGTAAAATCCAGTGGAGAGGAGTGTCTGTAGTTTTTACTGTGATGTAGTTAGGCAAGGTTAAATCCATTTGAGGGGATATTGTGTTGGCCTCATCTAGGTACATCACATTAAAAACTGCCTGAGGTTTGTCTCTGCTAGGGATTTAACAGCAGAGTAGCTAACGTGTTAATTATCCTATTGTAACACACACACACACAGACACCCCAGATGCACACTGCTTTTTGTCAAGGAAGACATAGGCCGAATGTGTGAAAGAATGATCTCATATTTAAAAAGACATGGCTGGTGGGAGAAAGTAAGGGGCCCAGAAGGCACGGCTAGTGGATGAGAGGCTCAAGGTAATTAAAACAGTTGTCAGGCTGCTTCTTGTCTTGTCTTTAGAAAGTGTGCATCTCCCCACATTGCACATGCATGCACAGTGAGTCTCTCTGGACATATGTGCCGACTTCCCCTCTTTCACATGGACACTTGACCCCCAGCCTCCTCTCCACTCCTTCCATGAGGCCCCACCCCTGTCCTGCCTCTTCCCACCCCTTCCCCGCCCCCATTCCAACTCCTTCCCCAAATCCCTGCCCCAGCCCCACCGCTTCCCTGCCTCCTCCCCTGAGCACACCACGTTTCTGCTCCTCCCCCTTTCCTTCCCAGAGCGTGCTAATGGTGCCAAACAGCTATTTGGTGGTGGCCAGGTGGGAAATGCTGGGAGCTAGGCAGAGGAGAAGGGATGCGGCGCGCTCAGGAGGGGAGGAGCAGGGGGGCTAAAGGGGGAGGGGAGCTTGGCTGCCAGTAGATGCAGGGCACTCACTGATTTTTCCCCGTGGGTGCTCCAGCTCTGGACCACCCACGAAGTCGGCGCCTATGTCTCTGGACAGTAATTTTAGATATTTCAAATGGGACATAGGACATAGGAATTCCCATTCCAGATGAGGGATCTGGGATCAGACCTATGGTCTAGTCCAATATCCTCTCTCTGACAATGTCCATTTCCTGAATAGGACCTATAATATTTAGTATGTTCATTTATGGTCTAAAGAAAAAAGTACAAAAATGATATTAATCAAGTTTTCCATTAACACCAAAATCAGAATGACAACTAATATAAAGGCTAAATGACTTGGAGAAATAAAAACAGGAGGTAACTTACAAAAGGTTAGGATTCAATTCTAATAATTGTAAAAAGAGGCAGTAAACCACATAGATATACACTGGAAGGCAGTTTTATAGGAAGCAACAAGTCAGAGATAGCGAGAGATCAGGGATCAATAGTAAAGATGAGTTTGCAGTGCAATACTGTTGCTTTGAAAAAAACAGGCAGTACTCTTCTGGGAATTACATTCAGAAATATATCATGTAAAAACCAACAGTTCCAATCTCCCCTATGTGGAATTTCAACTTGCAGAATTTCCTTAGTTTTTATATGGTGGAGTACCCTTGTGTTTTGCCACCCTAAAGGTGAATTCTGAGACATGTAGGAGGTGAGGTGCATCCACGCTGATACTGCATCCATGCTGATACTGCTGGCCTCCCCTCTGCCAAGCGGCCCCACCAGCTCTTGGACAAGCCATTCTTCTAGAGGCTCCCCTTAGAGCTGCCCTTTCACGGCACAATGGGGGAAGCAGTGCCCCTTCCAAATGCTTGTTGGAAGAATTTCAGTGGGGCTGAGGAAAAGGGGAACATTCCACAAAGATGTAACTCCCCTTCCAGAGGTACAGACCCACCCTCATGCACACACTTTTGGAGGAAAGGATGGGCCCCTTAAATCCTAGTTTCAGAGTAGCAGCCGTGTTAGTCTGTATCCGCAAAAAGAACAGGAGTACTTGTGGCACCTTAGAGACTAACAAATTTATTAGAGCATTTCTTGGGCTACTGCTTGGGCTACTTCTTTGGATGCATATAGAGTGGAACATATATTGAGGAGATATATATACACACATACAGAGAGCATGAACAGGTGGGAGTTGTCTTACCAATTCTGAGAGGCCAATTAAGTAAGAGAAAAAAAATTTTTGAAGTGATAATCAAGCTAGCCCAGTACAGACAGTTTGATAAGAAGTGGAGATAGATTCAATGTTTGTAATGGCTCAGCCATTCCCAGTCCTTATTCAATCCTGAGTTGATTGTATCTAGTTTGCATATCAATTCCAGCTCAGCAGTCTCTCGTTGGAGTCTGGTTTTGAAGTTTTTCTGTTGTAAGATAGCCACCCGCAGGTCTGTCATTGAATGGCCAGACAGGTTAAAGTGGGCCTGGTGGCTGAACTTTGTGACTTTGTCCTCACCCACAACTATTTCACATTTGGGGACAATATATACCTTCAAGTCAGCGGCACTGCTATGCCACAAGTACTCCTGTTCTTAAATCCTAGTCTGCTGTAAACGGCCCTCTAAAAACCATCGTGTATCTGGAATATTTTTGAACAACTGTAATCCCAGCACTTAAAACATTAAATAACTAGAGAAAATAAGAGATGATACAAGAATTGGACAATAAAACAAAAAAATCTGTTTGTCAAATTTATCATTGGGATAAATGAATTGCAACTCGTTTCCGTCAGTGGAGCTGTACCTGTTTATGTCAGATGTGAATTTGGCCCTAAATGAGCCTGGTTAGGCAGCTCAGGAAAATACAAAATGTGGTGCATGATCACAACATATAAATGACTTCAAACATATAATGTGAATAATCCCATTTCCTTATTGACAGTGATTTGCCATTAAAAAGACAGTATATGCCAATAGTAGAACAGTTTGGTATCTGGTATACAACCATTCCTTCCTATTTTTGTATGAAGAAATGTCTTATCTGACATACATCTGAGAGGTAACTTTTAGCAGATGTTGACCCTTTTTATGGGGACCTCTATACACAAAAAGTAGTGGCCTAAAAGTGAAGTTTGAAAAAGTTGAGGCTGTGGGTCACTATACATTCCCTAACAGAGAAACTGAGTATCAGAATAATTTTGACTAAGGGAGGTGGTTAAGTCCTCGAAGAGCAAGATTGGCTAAGATATTACTGGGACTGATGAACAGAGTAGTCCTGCAAAAGATGTTTCCAGTCTTTTAATCCTTCCTTTGTCAGATACTCGGAAACACTTCATATTAGAGTAGGCTCCCTGGATCATGCTGAACAGCAAGAAATCTATAAAAGTAGGTTTCCATAGTACACACTGCAAATAACAATGCATGACATTGGGTAAAATGCCAAGGGTGTACTTAAGGACTGGATTCTGCGAATATTAATAAATCATTCAAAATGTGGGGTTTTCTTGTCCTTTTTCATGTCCACTAAAACCTTTTGATTTAATTATAGCAAAGTATTTAGTAAGGGAACAAGTTTGTCTATACATAATTACTCTAGTAAGTAACAAAAAGGAAACCAAATATTTTAATCTGTTTTCTGAATCTGACATGGCATCCAAAGTCATTTTGAAATCAAGCAGCAAAGGAGACAAAAACAGATGTTATATATTTTGTGTTAAGAACAAAAGCCAAAACTTTTAAACTGGACCATAACGGTAATTAAAAATGCTATTGGATCTTATCATTATTCTGCCTTTCTTTTCCTCACTCCCCACCTCTCATAGATGTTATTTCTGAGTGAAGTCTCTGATCAAATGCTTTACGTGGAATCCTCTTCCTTTTATTTAAAAAAAAAAAAAAAAAAACTATATTATTTGTGAGTCTGGTCTAATGTGCTTACATCAGAAATAAATGTATAATTAACCCATTTTCATGATAAATTACCATTAATTTTTTAGGATTAGTGGAAAGTAGCATAACACAGGGCAGATTTAGCTATCACGGTAACCATCACATGGGACCTTTAACACTCTTACAGGATTAGTGCAGGCAGTGATTCATCCTGTTACCATGCACACACAAATAGCATATAGCATCGGACCATCAAAGAGGCTTTCCTAATGATCAGCTTTTACAAGTGAGCATGGAAAGATTAGAATATAAATATTAGTAAGATGGCTTTAGGGTTCTTGAGGGAACAAGATAAAATGCACTCTTCCCTCCAGCGAATAGTTGGATTTGAATGAAATTTTGCATATTGTTTGAGATACCATATTTAGGAAGATAATTAATTAAAAGACCTGGTGTCTGAGAAAGTGGGGTAGGGTCTGTTTTCCTCCCCCACCCCACCCCGCCCTTTTGTGAAGACATTACATGTATTGCTCTAAAATCTTGATTTTCTTTCTAAACTGGGCATTCTTCCTTTATGTAAGAAAATGCCTGGGGCTCTATTATGGGTTTTAAAAGAAATAGCCATTTGAGGGTGAGGAAAAGGAGTCAAACTTGAGAGGCAGTGGCTGACAGCCACTGTGCCTCTATGGTACTGGCAATTAGGTCACATTTAGTTGGGTATTTTAAATGTAGATTTGGTCCCTACATTTAGACACTCGGGAACAAGGAAGAAGAATTCTTTTGGTTAAAGACTTCTGAATTAAAACTGAAAATAATAATACTTTTTTAAGATTATTTTAATAATCCTATTAACAATGGTAATTTCCCTCCTGGACTTTCTTTTGTGTTTCTGTAATTATTACCTGGCTTTTAAGTTATGATGAGAAAAGTCTTAATTTCTAATAAGAAATGAATTTATCACATTAATCTGTGTTTTGAGTTCGGGCTTTTTTGTTTTTGTTGTTTTTCATACCAGAACATGATTTCACGAGACCAAAATACACGAGAGAAGAGTCCAGAAAAATTAGATTAATAGAAATTAAAAGGTAGAGATGGAATGAACCTTTTAGAGACACTGTGCTTTCTCCATCCCTTTCTAAGTACAGGATATAAATATTAGATGAATAAGTATTAGAAAGCAAGATTTTTCAATCAGTTCATCCCACTAACACTTACTGTAGCATTGGTAGTATAATCCATAACCTGTAACACTGTATTTCAACTCTGCTGTATTCAGTTAGGGCTGTTAGGTCCTGACCCATGTTGGGGGCAGCATAGAGCTGCATTTCCTGAGTATTAGTCCAATGAGGCATCACGCAAGGGGGGAAGTGTACCCACTGCTACACCCATTAAAATGCTGAATGTTCTTTTTTCCACAGCTGGTCAGTTCTGCTGGTTACTTCAGAGATTGTTTGAGTCAGGGGCATGGCTCTTCTCTGACTGAAAATCAGTATTGTCTGGAATATCAATGTATGTGTGTGTCTATGTGGGTTGTGCCATCTGTCTCCCCCCACATACTTTTTTCTTTCTATAAAGCCCAGTCTATGCACGGTATATACAGTGTAGTATTCAAGTGTACTCAAAAATGCATATGTATGTGGGTTTGACCCATTCACGTGGTTAACCATGTACTTGAACACATCAATTGTGGTATTGTAACAAATCCTGAGTAAGAGGCTGCATGTAATTGCACTTCCCCAAGAGCAGACCAATGACAAGATTCTGACTCTGAGTCATTATCTGGTCTCTGGTATCCCCATGCTCCAAGAGAAGAGTGATCTCAGCCCTATACCTGGCCCAGTTTACTTCCCCGCTCCATGTTGTTCTGCTGTACTGTCTGCCATATTATGGGGGCAGAGCCAAGGTTCTACCCACTTCTGTCCCCTAGCCTCTGTACCCCTACACAAAAACCTGCTGATTGTACATTCTCTGCTGTTGGTGGCACTTGACAATCTGTGAGCAATGGGTCAAAGACCACAATCTTGATCTTCACATGCCAGGATGAAGAACATCAATCTTAATGACACACACGGTTAATAAACATACTGCTATAGAAAGTAATTAAACAGTTCCAGTTGCTCAATAGCTCTTAAAATCCTGCTAAAATATATGAATAAGCAATGTGACTCTGTACTTAAGTAAAAAGAAAATCAGCAACTTTAAAATTCAGTAAAAGAAACTTATAGGAAATGAGACATACAGGACTAGATCCTGATCTTAAAGTATCCAGAGTAACTTCGCTGATGTCAATGGAATCATTCTAGACTTCCTTCTTTGTGATGGAGATTAGAATGTGACCCACAGAGTTAGAATTTTTTGTTTTGTTTTGCATTATCCAGAATAAGTGTGTTTACTCAGGGCGGGGGGCGGGGGAGAGAGTCTGTAATGTATGCTGGATGTGAAAACTAGCCTGTTTCTGCATAATATATCAGAGAAATTGTTCAAGAATAATGTATCCATAGATAGTTTGCCATTATAATGTTTTCAAGGTCAGTTTCATCTTGCGTTCTCAGCTGTATAAGTGCCAATTGCACCAGGGCATCTTTAACTTGTGCACTCAGTTTGGTTTATTTTCAATTTTTGAATTCATAAACAGATAAAATTTGCCAATTTGGAACAGATCCATCCCATTTTGCATATTACCCTTCTTCTTTTGGACTTCTACACTTCTATTATATTTCAAACAAGTATCTGATCATGGGGCAATAAGTCTGAATGGGAAATATGAATTGACTGCAAATTGGGACAAGCGGAGTTCCACTAAATGGAAACTAAATTATTCAGTGTCTGTGCTCCCTTTCAGTAAAACCATAGTACTATGACTCCTTAAATACAAACTCTCCAAATCCTGCATGTGGTAAAATCTAAAAGTATATAAATGTGAGTCCAGTATATTTTAAGCTATTCATTCAAGAGAATGCTAATGCTTTTTCTTCTATCAGATTACAAATTTTAGCACCAATTCTGCAAACCTTTCTTCACATACAGAACACGTGCATAAAGTTTAACACATGCATATGGTTTTGTAGGATCAAGGCCCTTGTTTTCACCCCTATTAGCGTTGGTGAGATGCCGGACGTATAATGTTGCCAAAGCTGTTCAGTGTCACGGGGCCATTGGTGTGCTCCCCTATGAAAATGCATTGTACTGCTAAATGCTTCTCTTTGAGTAGAAATTGTTCATCATTAATAATCTGTTTAATGGATTATTAGTGCCAGAGTAGACTGGCATCTGCACTTTGGACATGATGTACCTGATTGTGCTAGCAAACTATAACAACACGTGTCAACTACTGTAATTATCATATTGTCACTGTTTTCTACAGATGTAAAGATATATAATTCAAGCTGACAAGCCCAAAGATTTTATTGGAATGACCTATGATACACTAACATCTCATTAATATACAGCCAAATGCACAATATCAATTAACTATAAGATATAACCTCAGGGCTTCTTACCATTAGTAGCAGTTAAAAATTAATAATGCAAGAGAAGTTTTTATTATTTGATTTTCCCACAGTGTGAAAACTAAAAACTTCAAATTATGAAACCTTTTTTGTAAAAGTGTGTGTTTTAAAAATAATTCGTTCCTTTTGTGTTTTTGATTTTACATTATTGTAGAGAGTATGAGTGAATAGCATTTAAAATGAAGCCATTGTTTATTCACAAATCAAATAAGCTACCGACAGCTGCCCTAGTGGCTTCCTCATTCAGTTAAATTAATGCCTAGGCCTTGGGGGGAACAGTCTTCTGGGGAGAATGTGGGCATTTATTTTCGATTTCCATTCAATGTTGGGTCTTTTAATGTCAAATCCTATTTAATCTGCTCATGTTTTGTTGAACTGTGTGCAAATTTATTCTATGGACAGAATTCATACTATCAAAGTAACATACTTGAAAAATGAAGTCTTTGCATCTCTGTGGAGCTAGCAGAGCACAATTCTGTCTTTATTTTAATTTAAGATCTACATAACACAGAGAATAACTTCTGTTACATAATACTGTGTAATTTTTAACCAAGCCTGAATCTTTTGACCTTTGGACTCAGTCCAAGGCCCATCTATTTAATCAGGATTTTCCTGAGTCCTAAAAGTGCTCCAACAGAACAGTGTTAGATGCAGCACAAGATTCTAAAGGGATGGTGTCAATAGGGTTCATTTTTTTCCTTTTTGGGGTGCTAGGAAATGTTCAAATATCTTTTTTGATGCTGTTATATTTGTTATTATTTGAAAAAATAACTAGAAGCCTACTCGCATGTGGCAGAACATGTAAAATTGAAGATAGGGAGAAGAACACTACTATTGAAATCCATCTAGGAAGAAGCCCAGTCCACCTTTAGCTGCTGGTGCTGTCCCTTGCTCATCTTGGGTCACTGTCTTTTGTAATAGCCTAGTAAATGATAACTTTGAAGCTCCATCCCTTCTCTCTCTAGCTGCTAGAAGGGAGAAGGATATTTTTCTCTTTTCTCCAAAGTATCTTATGAGCTTCAAGGGGAAGTGTCTCTGCTAACATTAATTCTACCATTCCTCCTAGAACTTTCTGGCTGCAATGAGGGGTTAAAGTCTCCTCTGCTACCTAGCATTAGCCTCCACTTTACCTCCTGACCGTTGCAAGGAGAGAGAGCACAGATCTTTGCTATTCTACTTCTCCCCTAACTCCATGTTCTGGTGAATCCCCACTGAATAACCCAGTCTTTGCCTGTGCTTGCTGCTAATAGTGTTCAAAAATAGCAGCCGCATGATTGACATGATTTTTTAGAAGTATGACTGCTGCCCCACTTGGTTCTCTATAGCAGCGATGAAAGGGACTGAAACATTGACAGTTTTATTGTTTTGCAAAACTATGAGCAGCAGATGAGGTACTGAAGTGTTTCTCTACAGACTCAGCAAGGCAATAAATATTCCATTGGTTTACTTTCAGCTCACATTTGAAAGGATAGCTTTGCAAACATAAGAGTTAGAAACCATGTCCACATTCTTTTCAATCCTGAATGCCTAAAGTTAGGCTTCTAAATTAATATGTAGGCACCTAAATCAAAGTGGCATGGTTTTTCAGAGCACTCACTGCTACTGTTGACTTCAGGAGGAGGTAGGATTGCTGAACATTTCCGAAAATTATACCACGTCTATTTAGGAGACTAACCTTAAACAGCCAAGTTTAAAATTTTACCCTTTATATATAATACGTGTGTGTGTGTTTGTGTGTGTGTTTCCCAATAAAAGCTTAAACTCTGTAGAAATCAAGGGCTCCCTGTCACCTTTACACTCATCGAGAAAGCAGTCAGCATCCCAGAATGGATTTGTTGGAGTGCTTATTAGTCTTGTTTGTTTTTTAAATATTGTAAATGTGCCCTTATAATTGGTGACAGGTGCACCATGTAAGTAATAAATAAATATTGGCAATAAGAAAAGGCAGAGTTAATATTTTAAGATTTTTGTTCATATAAATTGCTAAATTTGAGCATTTTATGAATCATATAGCACAGTTCTGATATTCTGCACGTGAACTCAGCATTTTGAATTTTTTTTAAGATTCTGCTTTGACTTTTAGGTTCTTATTTGCCCACATTGTATAAAGACTTTTTTTTTTTACTAAATAATTAGAGTGAATTTCTATCCCTAATGAAGTCAATGGGAGTTTTGCCATTCTGACTTCAATGGAGCCAGAAATTCACCCTTGTAGGGTATATTTTAGAAAAATGTTATTCTTTGTCTTTCAACACAGATGTTTGAATCTGCAAATCAATGACTGTAGTAAGGGTGACACAGTAACTTTTGTACCAGTTTCTGAGCTTATTCTGATCCTCATATGCTGCACACTGATGTAAATTAGGAATAACACCATTCAAGTCTTTAGAGTGATAGCAGTGGAAATCAAGTATAAGTAAACTCAGAATCAAGCCTTCTCTCTTTATCTGAGTTATTTACAATAAATCAAGCTTTTTTTTTTTTAGATTAAAATGAACATTTTCTCTTCTAAATGTTTTTCCATGTTTCTGTTCATTTACTTTGAATTAACTATATATATCTACAAATAATTATTTCATTTCTATTCTCTGTTACACAAAATACACATTGAAATCCCTGGAATTGCATTTAAGTGATATTATCCCAATATTATCCCAATTAATTGTGCATTATCTTCTACTTATTAATACTGCATACTTTTACACACACCGTTCACTGTCTCCCATAGCTCTTCTCTGCACCTTATTTCAAGGGACATTACTCTTTTAGTCACAAAGTTACATATATGCTACATAAATTTGGTGTTGCTCTCTTCTGACTGTTGAAAATTATTACATCAAAATATAGAATCATGGAGCACAGATTGTAGAAAGAGTTAATTACACCAAAGGAACAAATCCCACTTCATCTTAAGTTTCCTGCATGTATAATTATTTTGTGCCCTCCCCCCCCCGGGGAGGGGGCTCTTTATTACACATGGTGCCCCACATTTGGGCCTGGGCAGGCTGAGACATACGCTGCACTCCTTTGCCCACATTCTGGCCCTTTGGTCATACTTGCTCTGAAGGAGACCACAATCTTCTATGGCTTTAGATGTTGATCCTTGAGATCTGTTTCCTTCAACAGTGCCAGCCAGTAATATTTACCATCTTACATTAAACAATAGTAGACTTTTTTGATTTTATTTTTTTTACAGAGCAGAGAGACAATAAAAAAACACAAGCTGATTACACTTCAGGGTCTTGCTGCATTTCCCATTAAAGTCAGTGGGAGTCTTTCCATTGACTTTAATGAAAGTTGGATCAGTCCCGAAATACATAAGAATGGACGTTGCAACAAGTTCTCTCAAATCATCCTTGACTTTCATTACATAGGAATGAAGTAGAATGGTCTGACATCATGGTAAATGCAAATGACTGAGTCTGCCTTAACGTGTCACAAGTGCAGTATCTCTGGGTATGACATTTATCCAAAGAGAACATGTAATGGGCCCCTTTCCCAGTTTGGACTGGATTGTGACAGTTGTATTGCAGTCCCGTATATGGATGATAAAAAACACCTTATCTCAGAGGAGCATTGGAGAGCACCTTTGCTGCTGCTGTGTGCACACAGGAGGCGTGTGGTCTGCTCTGTGGGCCAGTGAGTGAGAGCACATAGGTCCACCCTCCCTTTCGCACTTTTGACGTTCTGCTTCCTAGTAGGAATGAGCAGTCCCCATGCCCTCTAGAATGTAGGAAGTGTCTCCGTGAGAGGTCCCTACACCACCATGTAAGGAATGGAGGAGGCAAGAGGCTTCTTGCATAGCCTCTGTGCCCGTGCAGGGGCGCCTCACAATCTGGCCTTTTATCAACTTGCTGTAGGATAACTGATATTTAAACCCCGAAAGGAAAGTTAATTACAAAAGAAGTCAACATTTACATTAGCTCTTGTTCCAAACACTCTTCTTCCAAACACACACACGTATAATTTCATGTTGCCTAATGTATTGATTTCCTTTAAAAAAATATCTCTTTGGTATCCATCTTCCCACTCATTATCCCTCTTATCCACCTGTTTAAACACAGTACCAGGGTCCTTAAGCTTGATGCGTAGAAAACAAATCCTTTGAACATTTTTTAATTAACCCCCTCAAAATAGACTGAACGGAATAAGCAAAATTTCTTGCATACGTTTCCATTAACTGCTATTTTGTATCCCCAAAGATCTAAGCAATGCTTGTCTAGGAGCAGACTCAATTAGCATTTTAATCTGTGTTTCACTCAGATAGTTTGGCCATCTATTTAAGAGCATAGTCTTTTGTCCTCAGATGAATAGAGAATTAAAAATCCAATATAATAATGCCAAGTAAAATTTAAATTGGACAGGTTAGGTAATGTGTGATAAGTATGGCTATCCTGTAACTCTGCTCTTGATTGGATGAAAACTCAGACTCAAAGATGGCCACCCAGCTTTGCACAGCAATAAGTGGAAGTGCATTCTCTGCCTCAAAGGCTGGAGACAACGCGGTAATAGATGTATTGTGTGGCCTCAGAGGCAAAGGTGGAAGTTCAGAGTGCGATACCACACCTGAGGAAGATGGTAATGATTGTCTGTGTTCACTGAAGTAGTAGTTAAGGATGAAGGTAGGATTCCTGAATAGTGAGTTCCTATTTGGATCTCCTGTCTGAGGAATACAGAGTGAGAGAAGGACAAACCTTTAAATGGGCAGAATAGAAACACACAGGCTGTCTCCTTGGGGAAACAAGATTAGATTCAGTGTTGCTAATACAGCTTCATGTAGAAATAGATGAAGATAAGGAAAGTATTTTTTTATTTAGTTGTGTTTGTATATCTTCTTAAGAACATGCTGGATCAGACCGAAGGTCCACCTAGCCCAGTATCCTGTCTTCCAACAGTATCCAGTGCCAGGTGTCCCAGAGGAAATGAACAGAAAGGGGTAATCATCAAGTGAACCATTCCTTGTTGGCCATTCCCAGCTTCTGGCAAACGGCGGCTAGGGACACCATCCCTGGCCATCCTGGATAAAAGCCGTTGATGGACCTATCCTCCATGAATTTATCTAGTTCTTTTTTGAACCCTGTGATAGTCTTGGTCTTCACAACATCCTCTGGCAAGGAGTTCCACAGGTTGACTGTGACTTGTGTGAAAAAATATTTCCTGTATGTGGTGTGGCTCTGGCTATTAGCCACAATTAACAAAGGTCCATTATTATTTTTCTACAATTTCTCACGTCTTGTTCACAACTCAGCTGCAATTATTTGACAATCATCCCATGAGTCAAGTGGGGCCTTATTTATAACTGTACTCTCTCTGTCATTATCCAAATCATTTATGAAGATATTTAATAGAACTGGATGCAGGACAGATCCCTGCAAGATCCCATCACTATGTGCATCCAGCTTTACTGTGAACCACGGATAACTACTCTCTGAGTATGGTTTTCCAAGCAGTTGTGCACCTACCCTATGGTAGGTTAATCTAAGCTATATTTCCCTAGTTTGCTTATGAGAAGGTCATGTGAGACAGTATCAAAAGCCTTATTTGTGTCGAGATATATCACATCTGCTTCCCCTCTATCCACAAGACTTGTTACCTTGTCAAAGAAGGATATTAGGTTGGTTTGACATGATTTGTTCTTGATAAATCCATGTTGACTGTTCATATCACCTTATTATCTTCGAGGTGCTTACAAATTGATTCTTTGATTATTTACTCCATTATCTTCCTGGGTACAGAAGTTAAGTTGATGGGTCTATAATTCCCTGGGTTGTCCTTATTCCCCTTTTTATAGATAGGTACTATATTTTCCCTTTTCCAGTCCTCTGGGATCTCTTCCATCCTTCATGAGTTCTCAGAGATAATCACTGTATGTGTATACAAAGTATTTATCTAGTTTTATTATGTATCTACAGTAGACATAATTTTCAACGTTCATCTGAGACACCACAGATTTTTTTCCTATGTCCAGTAAGGGGAAATAACTATCATTCCTAGAAAATCATTGTGCAGTATCTGTTGATTAATTTTTCTTTTTTTTAAAAGTGATCTGTATATTTCACCGCTGTGTTCTATATACAATTATTAATCTGATCCTTTTTTGCTTCAATCTGTTAATCTTTGGTCTCCCATTTTGTAATTTTAAAGAACAGTAATTAAGTAAAGATGAAAGAAGTATACTATATAATTCTACAGGTTAAAGGAAATAACCTAAATTCCCGAGTTTCATATTCAGACAAAATGACTTGTATAGTTGTAGTGGAATACCATTTTAACTATCCCTCTAAAAAGTGAATCCACTACCATTCTTTTATTGCAGTCAGCTGTTGAGTTGGCAAGTAAAATATGATAATACCTGCTGCTGCTTTAGGTATTGGCAAAATTCATTCAATTAATTGTACATGCAGTTTTAAAAAAACTGATTACAATATGTTTTGATAGGTGTGTCCTATTAAATCTTAAAATGAATAAAAATGTATAGTACACAATGTGACCTAACATAGCCCAAAGCAGTACAGCACATGCAGTATGCATGCAGTTATGCAGGTTGATGTCTATATTTGTTTGTACATTGTCTGCAGTTCTTTTTCATCTCTACTGTAATACTCATGTTTATAACAGTGATGATCCAAAATGCTTTACTAACACTGTTATAAACTGTAGTGATTTGGTCCAATCTAAGAGGCAGCTAAGTTTTGGGTGGGGTGTTTTGTGTGTGTGTGTGTGTTTTAAGGTAACAGATTTCAGTGCGTATGAGCACACATGAACAGAAAAGGCCCAGTCTTGAGCGCTTCACTGAGTCAAAAGCAACAGAGAGTTCTGTGGCACCTTTAAGACTAACAGATGTATTGGTATTCACCCACGAAAGCTTAGGCTCCAATACATCTGTTAGTCTTAAAGGTGCCACAGGACTCTCTGTTGCTTTTTACAGATCCAGACTAACACGGCTACCCCTCTGATACTTGTCACTGAGGGTAGGTCTACACTACCCGGTAGTTCGGCGGCAAGCAAATCGAACTTCTGGGTTCAACTTATCGCGTCTTGTCTGGACGAGATAAGTCGAACCCGGAAGTGCTCGCCGTCGACTGCGGTACTCCAGCTCGGCGAGAGGAGTACCGCGAAGTCAATGGGGTAGCCTGCCTGCTGCGTCTGGACTGAGGTAGTTCGAACTAAGGTACTTCGAACTTCAGCTACGTGAATAACGTAGCTGAAGTTGCATACCTTAGTTTGAATTGGGGAGTTAGTGTAGACCTGCCCTGAGTCAAAACTCCCATTGACTTTGAATGACTCCATTGGAACTTGTCTCTGAATAAAGACCAGAGGATTGGGCACTGCATATTTTGCAAGACATTTGAAAGCAAAGGCTGTCTTTTATTGGTGAAGTACTTTTCACTCATCATATAATTTCAACCCCTGTCTTCTCCCATTGCTGCTGTTTTCCAGGAGCATGATCAACCATCAACAACTACAATGGGGCATGATTAGCAATATAAGAAGCCTGTAAAAGAAATACTTTTAAGTGTTTTGAGTGACTCTTTGGCTGACTATAGGCAATTGTACTAACAGTTCTAGAACTGATACTGATTCTTTGTGTTTTGGCTGATGTTCGCTTTGGTTTTGTTCTTGTGACCATCTCCTCTGTCTGAGGCAACTGATTCTTGAGGCCATATATTCTGGATTTTCTTTCCAAGATAAAATCCACAGCCACTATGTAAACAATTTTACATTGTGATTTCAGAGCACTTCAGTTTATTTCCTTTTTTTTTTAAGCAAAACTCCTTAATGATATTTAAACCTGGGTGCCAGATGTGTAGGTTAAGTATACACATCCCTTGGGAAATTAGCAGTAGTTTCATTTATAGCATACACTGTATTAAATTGCTATTCTCATTCTCTGCATTCCCCTCCCCATCGTCTCTTATCCTCCTTCATGTACTCCTCGTTATTAGTGACCACGATGTTTTGGTGTTCACACTCTAATGAAGTAACATAAGGACAACATTATCAATTTACTTGATTTTGCAACTGAACAGTGTAAAGTCACTACAAATAACCTTATACAGCCACTTTATTATAGAGCTGCAACAGCCAATCTATAGTAAGGTTGAGTCTCTCATCCCAATGTATACCCAGTTTTGTGTAGATGCATGTGTGCTCTCACGTGCGCGCACACACACACACACACACACACACACAAACACACACCCTTAACAACAATAAAATACTCATTAGCAGTCTTTTTAGCTTCAGGCGTATGTTTGGTATATGGCTAGCAGATTTTTTTTTTTAAATCAAAATAGAGGTTCTTCAGACAAGCCCTCTTAAAGATAGATCTTCATATGAGAAATGGGTCTTAATCATAAGTTTGAAATTTTTTCTTGTCATATCCTAACTACAAAACAATTTGAGAAACTTCAAGTTAGTTTTATTTGAACAATTTTGGCGAGAAGTGGTGCATGGGACCAAATATGAGGGATTGAAAGGCATACTAAGGAAGTTTGGTGCCAAGTGAGGAACATCAGAATGTAAAATGAGAATCTGACAAACCTCCGAAGAACTATTGGTGGGTCCAAATATCCTGAGACAGTTTCCCAGGGTGTTAATGAACTTTACAAAGCTTGATCCTGTTGTCTCAGCAGTGCACCAATGCACCCCTCTTGCAGCCTTCCTGAGACACTGCAGAATCTGTTGCACTTTCCCAGGCACTACAGCACCTACTTGCTCTGAGCACCAGCACCTTTGCTGAATTCACTGGGCCAGATCTGTTTGGTCGGTGCACTGTCAGGAGACTAGGTGCTGGAGCCACTGATTTTTGGCGATCTACACAAGAGAGCTCCTATTCCTGCAGAACTTCCTCTGGGGCAGTGCAAAGTACAGAAGCTGTGTTCTGGGTTCACCCACCTCTGACTGCTCACATATACCTCAACATCCACAGAGCCCCATCGGCACGGTGTTCATTTGGAAGGATTTCTGCTGTCTTGGAGGGAGAGCCTCTAGTCCCCCTCTTTCTGAGCTTCTGCCCACACGTTAACAAGTATTTCTACTTGTTTGACCACCTCTGTACTATACAATGGAGGGCTGGGTCTAATTTTTCTTTCTCGCCCCTGTTATTTTCCTTTTGTCTTTTCTAATCTACACTACAGGGAACCACATTTTAATAATAAAATACTGCCAGATACAACTTCTGTTTATCATACAAATGCAGCTACAGGCCAGGCTCAGTATTAAAATTTCTGTAAAGTATTTGGGGCATAATTTAGACAAACTCATTTTACGAGTTTAGTAAATTAAAATCCTATAACAGAGGAGTTGATGGCCCATTATTGCTATCAATGCGTCTTTTTGCCCTCTAAGTATTTTAGGAGACCATATTAAAATTGTTTAGAATTGAATATGGCATGTTTTTGAATATTATCTATTTATGGCTGGATGTGTAGTGGTCCTTACCACTTGGAGTGTTCTAAATGCATGACATTTTAAAGACAATGGTTATATTTACAAATAAATAAACACAACATAGTCTGTCATATTATATAATAATGTATATTGGTTTATTGCTTATGGATCATTGTGCTATCACTGACTGTTGAACCATGTTCAGTTTTTTCAAGTTAGCTTGCTGAAAATCCTGTCTCTTGCCATTGTAAGACGAAAAGGCTACATCTAATATGGGAGTAAGGGTCTGATCCCGTTATCCATTCTCAAGCAAAACTATCACTGACTTCCAACAACTCATTACCATAGACTTTGATGAGTTTTTATCTTAGTAAGGACTGCAAAATCAGACCTTAATAAATACTGAATAAATCAATTAAAGTAAATAAACATGTAGTCCTATAAGTATATGTATATCAATAGTTATTTTAATTTTAACTTGTTGACTACAACCAGTATACTTTAAAAATACTGTAAGGAAGGATGGTTTTGTGGTCTGGGATCCTGGACTGGGACTTGAAATCTCTGTTCAGTCTTCAGCTCTGCCACAGATTTCCTGTGTGATCCTGAGCAAGTCAAAACAAATCTCTCTGTGCCTGAGTTCCCTGTCTGTAAAATGGAGGTAGAGTACTTCTCTACCTCTGTGGGGTGTTCTGAGGATCCATGTTAAAATCATTAGTGTTTGTGAGGCACCCATACTGTGGTGAGAAGGCCCATATAAGTACTTTGACAAAGAGTGGCTCAAGCACTGAATATGAAAAAACGATGTTTAAATAATGTTAGTCTGACTCAAATCAAAGAGAAATCAGATGAAACCCCCACCTTTAATTCACCATGCTTTTTGAGCTTTTCCATTAGCATAAGTTAGAGAGGGCTTAATTTTGCACTAATAAAATGCTGTGGATGGCTGGGGGCAGGAATCTTGCTGGGACAGGCCAAAATTTGGTGGAGACAGTGAGTGGTGGAGACTAAATGGCCTCTTCCCCTTTCTTCCAACTCCACTGATGCCTCTCAGTGAAATTTGTATGCATTTGGTGAGCCACAGTCATGTAATGCATGGCTGGGCTGAGAGGGTGCTGGACTTGAGAGAGCCCTCTCAGCAGCAGCATTCCCTAGCAAAATGTCAGGTAGCATACCACTAGTTGGCAAATAGGTTTAATGCCGTCTAAATCAGTTTGAACTTAGGATATGTCTACACTTGTAAGCCAGGGGTCTGGTTCCTGTCTCACATAGACATACTTGCACTAGCTGTCATTGAGTGAGCACACTAAAAATAGTAGTGTAGCTGGGGTAGCACAGACCGCAACAAGAGGCGGCACAAGCTAGTCGTCCCATGTCCAAACTCACTTGAAGCCCACGGGTATGTACTCAGCATGGCTAGCCTGTGCTGCCGCTTCCTATGGCCCATGCTACCCCAGCTACACTACAGTTTTTAGTCAAGCTAGCATGAGTATATCTGTGCAAGCTGAGAATCACACCACAGCTCCAAGTGTAGACATAGCCTTTCATAGATTTCTGGCAGTGCTACGGGTTATGGGTGCTTGGATTTGGTCTTGGAACCACAGCAGTCCTTGCCCTTTGCCATCCTGTTGTCCCTGAGGCTGAAACAGAAAGTACTGGCCAAAAAGAGCTCTTATAGATGTACTTTACTGCTCGTTTTCTCATTTTCCTATTCCTTGCTGTTTACTTTCCACAATGCTGCCTGTCCCAGAAACCTCTCTTCTTCCTTATCTGAACTGTTATGCTATGTCTTGTCTTGCATTTGTTTTGTCTGCCTTCATTTTGGGAGGGTGGGGGCAAGGAACTTAGTTTACCCTGTGTTTGTAAAGGGCTGTGTAAACATATTGTGTGTTTGTGTGAATTTTATTCATAAAAATCAGTTGTTTGTTGTCCCAGAGTCCAAGGTTTTCTTTCTTTTCTCACCAGCCCAGAATTAAGATGTTTGTATAACCTGGAAAAGTATTATCAGCCAAATTGTGTTAAACATGGTCAACTTGGAAAGAAGAATGCTTTGAGATTTTAAAACAAAACATAAACATACAAAACAAAATATTTAGTATATACTTAAGAAAATGAAGAAAATCATTCAACCCCGTAACATAATTTGAATTTACTCCTAATGACCTGTAATTTCCTTCTTCTGAAATGTGCCCCCATTACATTAATCAAATTGACATTGCCATGATATATTATCCTCATTAGAATGGTGATTCTTTTGTTGCAGTTAGTTAACAATTCAGTATCCACACAGTCTAACCAGTGACAACACTATACAGAAAATTATAATTCTGTTTTTTGTTTCAGGTGAGCCAGGAATGCCTTTGATAGAATCTGGCGTTAATATAATGCTATATTGCATTAATAGTTAAACAGAGCATATTTTTAATAAGATAATATATAATAGAGAATATATAATAGGACATATTTTAGATATATTGAATAGATCTAGATCAAACATTAATTTCTTTTATTGTCTAGAGTTTGTTTTCAGCTATAATGCTGGAAGCTGATTTGAATAAAGCATTTTCTCTCCCTTTTTTGCTTTTTCCTGTGGGCCAGATTCATAAACCAACGCTGGTCTTTAACAACCATTAGATTTTACCAACTCAATAAAGCTTGATAGCTCTGGTCCAGTAAGTAATTCAAGTATGTATCCAGCATGATTATTGTGCCACGTGATGGCAGTACCATTTTACATTTAAGCAGCCGGGTTTTAAATATTTAACAGGGCATTAGAGGAACTATTGTTGAATCCAAAAAATTAACTTGTATATTGCTTTTGGCGCTCTAGATTTCTCCCAGTTGTTATCCCGTTTCTGTGACCAAGATCATGCTGTAGTAAATATGTTATAGGAAACTAACAAAAGTTAGGGGAAACCCATAGTATCAGACTTTGATTATGTATTTATCCAAGTTTATTTGTCTGTACATAAAATCCATATGATGCTGAAATGCGGAATTCTGGTTCTTTTAATCATCTAGAGACTTACACATACATTTGGAGCATAGGAATATAAAATTGTTATACTGGATCAGGCCAGCATTCCATCTAGTCCATTATCCCATTTCTGAGAGTGGCCAATACCAGATGCTTCAGATGACATTGCAGTCCTTTTTACCCCCATTAAACTTAATTGTGACAGAGTAGGTGTGTGTCCTGCCTGGTGTCTAGCACAATTAATCTGTCTTTGCCAAGGATGGGAAGCAAGAAAGGAATTAGTAATTAAAGGCTAAATCCTGACTCCTGCTGAAAGGCTCAGTACCTGAAGGTTCTTTCTGACAGCTAGGGAGGATGGACTCCTCCCTCTGTTTAGATTCATGGATAACAGGAATTTGTGTGCAGAAAGTGGATACAGACATTCCCAATATAGCTCTATGTGATGGTTAAAAAGCTATCGAATTCCTGTTCTGTGCTGGAAGAGCCAATACGAAGAAGGAAGGAGGGCATTAAATGAGCTAGATTTTGATCTCCTTGACTAAAGCGGTAGAGTTACTCTGGATTTATACCAGGTAAATTGCAAGCAGACTTTAGTCTCCTGTATCTTCAGATTGCTGTGATAAGAGTTTTAATGTCTTCCCAAGAAGCTGATACAACTTTTAGACAACGGCAATAAACGTGAACCATTTTCTATTCTATGGCACTGGAGCACTTAATACGATTCCTCCTAAAGTTGTTTTGTTACCTCATTTTTCAGAGACATGAAGATTGTTCACACATGAATTCATCATGTTTATTAAAGTCGTGCACAGGGGCCACCAGAAATTCGGACTCCTTTGTGCTCAGCAATGTAGAAACATAGAATAAGAGACAGGCCCTTCCCCAATTATTTTATAGTCCAAATAGACAAGACGACAGGGTAGGGGAAAGGGATAGAACATACAGGCAGAGTGAACAATGTGAGGGACGCAAATATTAAGTTAGTCTCACATTGTTTTGTTTTGTTGTTTAAATCCTTACGTTAGTAGAGACTTGATTTTTCCTTGTAATGTCTACAGTAAACATGTTTAATCAAGGAAATATAAATGGCAAGAGAAGACAAGCATGCTTGATGCTGATAGAAAGCCTGTTTGGAGAAATTGTTCAGGAACAGTTCATCCATGTGAAAATATGATCCTTGTAAGACTGCCAAGGTCAGTGAGGCCTGTGGTGATCTGATGAGTAAGTGCTGGTTATGCCTGGAGGCACCTTTAGTTTCTGAACCCAATTCTTCAAAAAATTTAAAACATTTACACAGAAGAGAATGTTTGTCATTAGCCCATTGAGGCGATTTGCTTCTTGTTTTTTTCTGTTTTCTTGGTGCCCTTTTCAACATCTATATACCCCTTTGTGTACCTGTCAGATTTTCTAAATATGTGCAGATGTCAGAAGTGATGGTGTTAGTTTTCATTATATCACTCAGGAAACAACGCAACCATTCACACTGTCTTGTGGGAAGTAAACCGATGCGCACACAGGAATAGGTCCAACACTTTTGTTTTAATGGCAAAGCTTTAGCAGTTGGCTTCACACTCCATAACAGTTAATACACCACTGATGGATATCCCACCAGGTTACAGCTGTGTGGCTGCCTTAAGGGGACATACCATTCTCATGTCTCACTGAAATTATGTGATAGCTTAAGATACTCGTATACCTATGTAAAAACAGACCAGAATACTGAATGAGATGACTCTTGGGCTGTTATAAAGATCAATCTTTTCACTGCTGGTCCTCCGCCATGCCCTCTGAGTTGTCATCACCCATTAACATTATGTAAATCACTGAAACATTAGGAGCAAATAAAAGGTACCTGCTGTTCTGCCAAACATACCAGCTGCACTCAAACAGTTAATAAAGAATATATTTTGCACTGCAAGTTCTCATAAAATTTCAGTCTTATTTAGTACAAATGTGTCTTCATTCTGTAGTATACCTTGAAGTTTGAATTTGCACACAGTTTAACATGCCTTTCAGCATTCAAGTTTTCTTTGATCCCTTGCTTATTAAAAAATGCAAATCTAAATTGTATCTTATTAATGTATTTCTTTGTGGTAAAGCTGTGGGGGGTTAAAATCCCAGCTTCACTAATATATTTGGTGCAAAGTGCAATGAAAGCTAGACTTTCTGCGGGCCATATTTTCTAATCAACTGTTATGAAAGATTTTTATTGTTTCTATTTCTTGCTCTCATGGAATTCATGCAGATAAAGAGTAATGGCATCTTTGTTATATATAAACTATTTTCAGCCATGGGTAGAGATCCTTTTTAATTTGCTGTAATTTCTGAAAAATGACAATGAAGAATCTTAGAAGAAAATTCAGAAAACCTATTTCTAAATATGAGAGAGATTTTCTGGATGGTGGTTTGCCTGTCAGTGGTAATTTTTTTTTGTCATAAACAGAGAGGCTGTAATAATAAACAGTGGTCATTCATTTGTCCAGTTATATACAGTAGTTTTTAGATGCAGTTTGCTCCCTTTCACAGCTGGCCAAATATCCTATTTAAAAATACTGATACATTTACAGCTATTAAAATGCCCCTGACGTTTCCTTTTACACAACACTAGTCCAGTAACTCTATCTACCGCTGCCTTAGTAAAAGCTTTCTCTGCATGTTTAATGTTTCCTTTTCTAGAGTTGCATGTTCCTGAGTTGCATCTTATGAATCCATTTAAATTGTTAGGTTTCAGAGTAACAGCCGTGTTAGTCTGTATCCGCAAAGAGAAGAACAGGAGTACTTGTGGCACCTTAGAGACTAACAAATTTATTAGAGCATAAGCTTTCGTGGACTACAGCCCACTTCTTCGGATGCATATAGAATGGAACATATATTGAGGAGATATATATACACACATACAGAGAGCATAAACAGGTGGGAGTTGTCTTACCAACTCTGAGAGGCCAATTAATTAAGAGAAAAAAAAAAAACTTTTGAAGTGATAATCAAGCTAGCCCAGTACAGACAGTTTGGACTGGGAATGGCTGAGCCATTACAAACATTGACTCTATCTCCCCTTGTAAGTATTCTCACACTTATTATCAAACTGTCTGTACTGGGCTAGCTTGATTATCACTTCAAAAGTGTTTTTTTTTCTTTTTCTTAATTAATTGGCCTCTCAGAGTTGGTAAGACAACTCCCACCTGTTTATGCTCTCTGTATGTGTGTATATATATCTCCTCAATATATGTTCCATTCTATATGCATCCGAAGAAGTGGGCTGTAGTCCACGAAAGCTTATGCTCTAATAAATTTGTTAGTCTCTAAGGTGCCACAAGTACTCCTGTTCTTCTTTAAATTGTTAAAATTTTTTATAATGCTCTATACAATTTTTGGATAACAAATGCACGGTACTTGTGGCGTTATTAAACATGAGGTCAGTTAGAGTTTGTTGGGTTAAATACCAAGGTTCTTAATTATCATAATACATCTCAACTAGGGTACATTCTACAGTTCGGGTCAGCTTTTACAGAGACATTCCAGCAGCTAATGAAAGCGAGAGCTATTGAGAAATATTTTACATGTGAACCACAATCAGAAAAAGTCATCTTTTCGCTCTTTCACAAAGAGGCAAACTTTCTCGTGGAACTAACAGTCTAGGGAACTACTTTTTAAACTAAGGTGTCTCATGATAGTACTTTCAGTGCTGTTGGCTTCAGTTCTAGGATATGCAAGCTCCTATCCTAACTCAGCTGTAGGTTACCATTTGCTGTGCTGCACAGAAGCAAGGATGCCATCACCTATTCTCTTTCCCCCTACCCCCTTCTACTCTTGCTACCTCAGAATCCCCTGAGATTGCTTCATTTACAAGAAGCACACAGTGGTCTCAGTGGGAGGGTACCTCATGCAGATAATAGAGGGCCTTTGCTACAGGGTTGGGACAAATGATGGGATAGGTGTGTTAGGTTGGTGGTTAGTCATACACTACGATAAGGGTGGGCCTTGAGGTCTTCTGTGTGTAAGGACAGTTTCATCACAGTGTGGAGCTCTGAACTTCTGGAAATGTGGGAGGACTTTACAAGGCCCTATGGTTGCCTTAAGTGCTCTTGGTTAATTTGCATGGGAGAATGGCTGGTTGTGTGTTTGGTCAAACATAAAACAGAACCCAGTATATTCAGGGCCTGATTTACCTGAATGCTCCAGCTGCTCTGCACCACTCCAGTGACACAAAGTAGCTGTAAATCTGGTTTAATTGACTAGTTAATCTGGGTTTAGGGTTGTGCCTCACCAAAGATGCACAAAGCAAGCAAAAGCCTACAGTGAATCTGGCCCTTCAGGCCATGAGTATTAATTGCTCGATGGCCATGACATCACCAATAGGTTTCACATATTCTTGGAAACAAACAAGAAGACCCACTGCTAATTTTAAAGAACCTGCTCTGATGAAAGAGGTCATCAAAACATGTTCAGCAAAACTGTCAAATGGCAGCTTGTCGTGTCATCCTTTGGCACATAGCACATGGTTTGATATAACATGATGTGGCACAATGAAACATCTAATATTAAAGATTTAAATTCATGACATTGTTGAATTTAAAATAAATTAAATTGTAGGTCTTTTTTCTGATGGGTTATAAATGTTCTGTATAAAATGTTATATTCTAGTGCTGACATAGAGTGATTGACATAGGGCCTGTCTATTTAAAAAATTTATTACTGGTGTAATTACACAAATACAATTTACTGGATTAAGTCAGACCCATGTGGCCTCACTGCATCAGTGCAGCTCATCTACATTAGGGGTTTGCGCAGGTTTAACTACATCAGTGTACATTTATGTAGTTAAATAGTTACAGTTAAAACCCATGTCTCTACTAATGTAAGGATTTACATTGGTGCAAACCTTCAAAAATGTTCGGCAAGTAGATGATGATTCTTTGCTAGCACTTTAATCTTTGCTAATGCTTTATTTAGATACATCTGTACCTACTCCCCCTCCAACGGGATTTTTTCAAGGCAGTGTTGTCTTGTAGTTTTAAAAGAATAGAGACACATGCCTGGGTTACTCTTAATCTCAACTGTTCCTTGGCTTAACTTTTTATAAAATGGACATAATATTTAGGCATCTTTATTAAAGCATTTTAAATCCTCAGATGCAAGACACTATAGTAATATAAAGCATCAAATTTATAATAAAATGGAGATTTTAAGAAATAATTTTATTGTAATTTTTTGAGTGTAATAGCCTCATTCTGTGAGTAGTAAACATGATCCTTAAAATTTGAACTCTAATGCCCCCATCCTGCAAACACGTATGCACATACTGAACTTAAAGCACCTGAGTAGTCCCATGGACTTCAAATGGACAAATAATGTGCATAAAAATGGGTATGTGCAGGATCAGGGTCTAATATGAGGTTTACCTTTCCTATATGCTGCTCTTTCCTAAGAGATCTGGTCTTTGAATATATTGTTCACACGGTTCAGAGAACTACAGTTTCAGATAAATAACTTTGAACTTTTCAGCTGCAGGCAAATTTTCACTTTCAATTACATATTTGTGTGATGGTTCATCATACACAAACACAGATAGAGCACTGTATTATTTTCAAACATCTCAAAAAAAACAAAACAAAAAAACCTGTCACCAAGAGTCCCAATCCTTCAACTAATCTGCATAGTGAGAACTCTGCACCTGCATGGACCCATGTTGATGACTATGGTGCTCTGCATGTGTGCAGACGCCTGCCCTCATAGATCAATTTACAGGACCAGAGCCTAGTTTGTTCATTTTTTTAACAATTCAATTAGACTTGTAAAATTAGTATCCATTTCCAATATATGGGTCTGAACCAAAGCCCCCTCTTCTATTATGGAAAGCATGAAGTACCCCAGAATCTCGTCCTATATGAAAAAAATCATTTACTTTTTATTTTGCTCAGCATTTGAACCAATTAAAGTCCCAAACTATGAAAGGTTATCCTGGGGTAAAGCCTTAAAAATGTCAGTCTGTCAAAAATTCAGGCAAGTTGGGTCTTTACATAATCTCTTCAACAGCTCCACTGGGACATGAAGTCATGAATTGCATTCATTGTATGCAACTGAAAAATAGGACTGTTTTGCTTTAATCTTTACTATTTTTTACAGTTGTTTCATCCTTCTTGTAAAGTAGTGAATGGGTGCACCCCATTTGGCTTAAAGTAACAGATCTATCTACAGTTAATTTGTGGATAAATATGGGTTTCTGCTATTGATGTTTCTTGATCCACACAAAGTGGTTATATTAATACTGAAACATTATTAATCAATAGTTAGGTCTTTAAAAATACATCAGTAAGACTAGCCAATAACCTTTAAGTATATATCAAAGGCCACAGAGCAATTTGACGTACTTGCGTGGTCCATTAGAGAGTACCAGACATTTTAATTAATTTTTTTTTTTAGCAATAGTGAAACTTACAAAGCAAATTGAAATGCCTTATTTTGGCATCAAGAAATTTACAAGTCTAGTTGTCTTACTAATAGAGGCCCTGATTCAGGAAAACATATAAACACTTTAATTCAGGAAAGCAGGATGAACTTAAGCCATAAAAAAATATCATCTGAATAGTTTAAAGAGAGAGGCCAGATTCTACTCTCAATTATGCAGGCAAACTGTAAAGATAGAATAACTCTCCTGAAATACATAGTGGTGATTTGGCTTCATACCACTCTCATTAAGTACATTGGCTTCAGCAGAGTTACTCTGTATTCACACCACTGTAGCAAAGTTAAATCTGGCCTATAATATATAATTTACTTGTAAATTCTCACAAAATTATTCTGTATTCAAAAAGTAAGTGATGTAATTTTGGGGAGGGTACACTATGTTTTTCATATGTAACAAAATAGTTGAATCCATACTTTAAGTGCAAAACTCACCTTGACCTAATTGTGCAGTCCCTACTGATTCTTCAACAACACATGTATTGTTGTTTTTCTCTTCCCAAAAACGCTATATCGTTTTTGTTATTTAAGAAGTGTTTGTTGTGGAGCCTGATTCAATAAGTTAAGTTTTTTCTTTTGTTACTCTTACATTTGGGGGCTCATGGTCCTTTTACAATGGAGTATTTCTGTTTAGGATAAATAGATGCTGTGTGAAACAGAGTATTTTTGTTTTAATTTACAGCCAGATGAGAAATCTTATATTTTGTACAAAAGGATAAATAGTGTATTTGAGACTGACATACCAGTCTTCATGTGAATGTCTATACTTGAGTGGGCTTTTTTCCCTCTGGCTTCTGTCCCTTGGACCTTATCCAACATAAGCAATCTACTGAAAATAGTGTGAGGTGTAACTCATTGTCATTCAATGTAAGTGAAATTTTTAGGTGAACATTAGTCACTGTTTCAGACATGTTAGCTTGAAGTGGAAGCAGTCAATTATAGACTTAGAGGTTTTATGGCTACATTATTACCATCATACTATTAGGTTTTCAGCAGTAGCATTCTGTTTGATCGATCTTTGCCAAGACATTGATGGATAACTTTGTTCTTCAGATGTCAAATATGTGGAGCTTCTATATTTTATGTATTTACTGACACACTAACCTACCGTGGAAACCTCTCCTCTCTATAGTATTTTGCTTTAATAGATTATCATGATTCATATTGTTTAAGGTCTCTTTTTTTGCTTTTAATGGCATTCTTAATCTCACTTTTTCCTCATGTTGTTGAAATGCAGGTGAAACCATACTATTTTATTGGATTTTCACTTAAAGAATGTGTGGAAAGCATCTTTGGTTTACCAAGACCTTGTAGAACAGTAGTTGGTGTTATTAATGGTGGAAATACACATACTGTGCCATGGTATAGAATGGATTTAGACAGTTGGATTTTTTTTTTCAGTATATTGGTAGGGTACACTTTTTACACCTCTAGTACCAACACTAATTTTAAAATCCAAGGTTTAATTTGGGTCCCAAGTGCTTAAATTTGCAGCTGTTTTTTTTAACTAAATATATGAAGATTATATGTGTATTCAAGAATGAAGTTCTCAGTACTGAAGCCTAGCATTTAGAAAGGTACAGATAGAACAGACTTTAATTTCTTTTGCAAGGGGAATATGTGAATACTATGACGTAATATATTTGTAAAACATTATAATAGTGAACTTTTATTGTCATTAGACATTCTACTAGTAGGAAAACATACCTAAATTGCTAGTAATCTTATATTTAGCAACAGCATACCTCCAGCTGGGATCCCAGCTGGGACACAGTAGATATCAGCTCAGCTGAATTCTCATAAGCTGAGCATGGTCAATATTTTAACGGACTTCCAGAGAAAGCCTTGTTGTTTCAAGAAAGTATTTTTGGGTTTCACCAGTTTTTCAATAGTCCCTCTAAATCAGCACTGAACCCGAGTGCCCAGCATGATGGGCACTATGTTGGTGGTGGTATCACTCAGACGAGGCGTAATAATTGAAGTCCAGGCAACCTGTGATTATTAGAGCCTCAGTAGCACTTTTCACCTGAATGGGCGTGTAGGCTCACGGTCCTGAAAAAAATTCCAAATTGAATAATAATAATGTGGTAACTAAATTCTTCCTGTAGTTTAGATTGGCGAATTGTTCACTTCCCCTCCTAAAATCTCTTGGCCAGTGTTGCTAGTGCTGTGAAGTTGCAATTCTCCACTCCAAAAGTGGCTGCATTTCTGTGGTGTGTGAAAAAGGATATATAAATTATTGTTATTTTACTTGTTGAGTTTCACTCATCACCAATTAAGCGGATATTTATTTTAATTTTGTGCCCGTAAACTAAACTAATTAACTTCAGTTTATTATTATATTAAAGTTGCCTAACATGTCCCATTATTTTTTTATGACTGTTTTTATGTATAAACCACTGACGGTCCTTTACTCTTGTTCCTTGAAGACAAGGACTCTGGTCAGGAGCAGGGCTGACGAGAGTGGGGGCGAAGCCAGTACAAATTACCGGGGCCCGGTGGTCCGGAAGGGGGCCCGGGGCCCAGGACCCAGCTTCCCCCCCTCAATGAGACTTAAGCACGTGCAGAATTGGGGCCAAAAGCCCTGATCCAAAGTCCACTGAAGTCAATGGGAGTAAAAGTATTGTCTGCAATAGACTTTAGATCAGGCCTTAAATAGACACATACAGCTGAGGCATGAGGGATGGGATACAACACCAAGTCAGCTACTGAGTATGAAATTAGCACATTAGATCCCTGATTAGGTGATAGAAACAAACATTTTGTTAACGGTTGTCTGAGGGAAGGGCGATGTTTTATAAATCTAGGAGAAGTATGTTTTAAGAAGGGACTTTGAGAGGTGGTAATTTAGGGTTACCATATTTCAACAATCAAAAAAGAGGACGGGAGGAGCCCCGCCCTAGCCCCGCCCCTGTCCTAGCCCCGCCCCCGTCCTGTCCTAGCCCCGCCCCTGCCCCTTCCACTCCCTCCCACTTCCTGCCCCCTCAGAACCCCCAACCCTCCCCCCCCACTCCTTGTCCCCTGACTGCCCCCCAGGACTCCACCCCCTCCCTAAGCCTCCCTGCCTCTTGTCCCCTGACTGCCCCCTCCTGAGACCTTCCCCACATCCTAACTGGCCCCCTAGAACCCTACCCCCTACCTGTCCCCTGACTGCCCCAACCCTTATCCACACCCCCACCCCCTGACAGCCCCCCCCCAGAACTCCTGACCCATCTAAACCCCTCTGCTCCCTGTCCCCAGACTGCCCCCTCCTGGGACCCCTGCTCCTAACTGCCCTCCAGAACCCCACCCCCTACCTAAGCCTCCCTGTTCCTTATCCCCTAACTGCCCCTTCCTAAGACCCCCCCAACTGCCCCCCAGGACCCTACCCCCTACCTCTACCCTGACTGCCCAAAACCTTACACCCCCAAACCCCAGACAGGCCCCCCCGAACTCCTGAGCCATCCAACCCTCCCCCTGCTCCCTGTCTCTTGACTACCCCCCCCCAGAACCTCCCTGCCGCTTCTCTGACCCCCCCGGGCCCCTTACTTAGGGTTACCATATTTTGTGCCTCCAAATGGAGGACACTCCATGGGGCCCCGCCCCCAGCCCCGCCCATGCCCCCCCGCCCCAACTCCGCCCCCTCCCCTGCTTCCCGCGAACATTTGAGTCGCGGGAAGCCTGAAGCAGGTAAGGGGGACTGTGGGGGGGAGGAGGCGCGGCCCAGGCTGACCACCCGGCAGCTCCAGCCTGGGTCGGCTCGGGCCCTGGGGTGCCGGCCCCGGCCCCCGGCCGACCACCCCCGGCCCGCCCAGCACTGCCGGTCCCCGGCCCGGCGCACCCCCCGGCGGCCTGGCGCACCTCCCGGCCCCCGGCCCCCCGGGCCTGGCTCCCCGGCCCCGCGACCTCGGACCGGCTCGCGGGCCCGGCTCCTGGACCGGCTCCCAGCCCCGCGGGCCCGGCCCCCCGGCTCCCGGACCGGACCCCGGCCCGGCACCGCGCCCCCGGCTCCCCGCCTGGCCCCACACCCGGCCCAGCACTGCGTCCCTGGTTCCCGGCCCGGCACTGCGCCCCCGGCTCCTGAACCCCGGCCCGGCACCGCGCGCCTGGCCCCGCGACCCCGGTCCGGCCCCGCACCGGCCCCGGCCGAGCACCGCCGAGCCCTCCCTCCCTCCCGATTTTCCCGGACATGCCCAGCTTTTGGGAATTTCCCCCCGGACAGGGATTTGAGCCCCCAAAAGCCGGACATGTCCGGGAAAATCTGGACGTATGGTAACCCTACCTTACTGTGCTGCAGAGCAGCGCGCTCGGCAGCGGGGGAGGGGAGCAGGCTCGGAGCTCCAGACGAACGGCCGGCCATCTGTGAATGCAGGGAGGGGGAGGGAGGGAGAGGAGGGGAGTGGTGTAAAGTTTCAGGAGAGAGGAGGGGGGAAGTGCAGGAAGGGCTCTGGCTCTGGCTGCCGGAGCCCGGGCTGCTCTGTAAGCCGCGCGCACGCTCTGCATGGGGGGGGGAGGGGAAGTCCGGACATTGACAAATTCCCCCCGGACGCTATTTTTAACTCGAAAAAGCCGGACATGTCCGGGGGAATCGGGACGAATGGTAACCCTAGGTTATTGCATACCAGATCGCGGTTAGGAAGGGCAGTCTTTGGGCATCGTGTGCTGCAGGGAAGAGGGCTGAGAGCTGGAGAAGGTTACAAAGGGAGCAGGTGGTCATGCATCTTTTGTGGAGCAAAGAGAGGAGCAAAAGGAGGCTAGAGCAGAGATATAGGCAAGCACATGGTTTAATTGATTTGAAACTAGCTTAGCAACTGCAGGTTAATGAAAAACAGGGAAAAATATACAGATGGGTAATGTGCACCATATATCCCTCCCTCCCCTTCAATTATATTTTTATTCTATACTGTTCTGTCTTCAGCATGTGCACAATAGAGCAGTGGCCATTGTTATTTCAACACTAAGTCATAAGCACAATATCATTCAAGTAACTTACTATGTTCAAAAGTCTCTTCTTTCCCTGTCTTCCACTAAATACACCTGCATCAGTGCACCCTTTTTGCTTGACCACCAGCTTTTAAAGTCCCAATACAAAGTAACTAAAACTTACTCTAGCTCACTGAAGCTGATCAGTGAGAAATCTATGAATAGACAAAAGTAACCAATATCATTAACCTCAGTGGATAATTTACAATACATTACACTGCATTTATTTATATTCAACAGGATTGTATTGGACAAATTAGCAGTGAAAAGAACAACAGCTGGTGGTAGATTAATGGAATGCAAATCTGATTGTTCAGTAAATAGGACAGATAACTGCCACAATTTAGCAATAGGAAAAGGGGGATAATGCAGTGTCTCTATTGCTGCTATGGTATTTGCTGCTTTCCATGACTCTATTGCTCTCACTGCTGCCATGATTGCAATCT
This sequence comes from Trachemys scripta elegans, assembly GCF_013100865.1. Taxonomy (NCBI): domain Eukaryota; kingdom Metazoa; phylum Chordata; order Testudines; family Emydidae; genus Trachemys; species Trachemys scripta. The sequence goes on from NC_048304.1 coordinate 113,091,929, forward strand.
TAGCCCCACCTCTACTGCTGCTGTCATGATTACAGCATCTGCTCCTGTCTCTGCTGGTGCTGCTAGAATTGCGATTTTAGTCTCTCTTCTTCCCTTTACTGATATTCCTTTTGTCATGACTACTGCTGCATGTTCCTCTACCTGACAAACTGAAGAAGAATTTTTGGGAAGGTAGGGCTTTCCTGTGGGTAGTGAGGGAAAGGGGATTTCTTCTCCCTCCGTGTTTAATATTTTTCATGTTTCTCTTTTTTTCATCACTTTGGCTGTTATTGTCAGGTTTGATTCTCACTCACTTCCCCAAGCCTCCTTCCTCTGATTTTTTTTCTTCCAAAATGAATAATAGCACAAAGTAAGTATAATAGCGTTCCTTTTAAAGACTTTCCTACTTTGAGTATTTGCCCCAGTTAGAGATCTCAGCAGTGAGCAATGGCATAGGTGAACTGATGCAAACCCCTAATGTGGACATGCAAAGCTTCTATAAACCACTGTTGGACTGGTGGCAGTTTATCCCAATGTCAAGCTGGGGTAATCTTCCCTGGTGCAAATCAAGGCTTATTGAGTTTTGCCTGTCTGCGGTAGGATAACATGTACAACTACGCCAGTGGCTGGCCGTCAACAGGTGTAATCCCAAGCCCAATTCAATACAAGAGCATAAACGAGAATGATCAAACAGAAATGCCATTTATAGTATTTTTCTTTTGAGTTTCCTCCGTGCCCTAACCAAGCCCTCTCCCTTCATCCTTTACTTTCTTCCCTTGTATCTAAATGATGAATCTAAATGCTGCCGATCTCTTGGGGCTTTATTCACACTAAAGATTCCCACACAGCTGAAGAGCCCAGGGAAGTTCTGTGATTTTGCCTGACTCCAGACCTGCACAGGCTGCTTCCTGTTCCTCTCCCTTGGAAGCAACTGCATAACAGCCCTTCCCTTCTCTGGTGGAGATTGTGGGCCAGATCATGGCCCTTGGCTCCATCTCTTCTGTGCCACTTTGGTGGTGTAAGAGGAACTGAGAGCTGACCTAAGAAGTCAGTCAGGAACAATATGTGGTCTCTTTTCCAGGTGTTTGAGGCATTATGACTCAGGGCTTGGCTGGAGATGGCTGTGCTCTGGTCACCCCTGGCTGGGTGAGCAGGTGCCCAAGAGGCTCATTTTAGCTGGCAACCCTTTAGAGCAACTTAGAGCAACCCTTAGCCTGAATGTCAATTCAGTACCCCCATCACCACCACAAAGTTAAGTCCCTGATTTAGAAGAGTGCAAAGGAGACTTCAAACCATCTCTCCACCTCCATCCCAGGTCCTGCACTGAATGCAGTTTGATCAGTTCCAGGGATCTGGCCCTGTGACTCCACCCACCTCATTACCCTAGGGAAGTGCTGAGTATACTCCATACCATACGGAAGTGCTAATAGGAGATTGGGTAGTTAATCCACAATTGATTGGCAGGCAGCTAGGGAGAAACTGAATGTCTAGCTCATATGTCTTATAGACTGTATCTCAGTCAACAGCTTTCTATGAGTCTAGACTCGCTCTCAGAGAGCTGAGACAGGCCACTCTCCCTTGAATGGTTCAGCAATTCCCTTGAATGGTCCCTTTGAACATAACTACTTATACTAAACAATCTGTTCCAATTTGTAGTTAGCTGTGATGCTCAGAGTACTTTCCCAGACCTGAGGAAGAGCTGTGTGTGGCTCAAAAGCTTGCATCTCTCACTAACAGAAGTTGGTCCAGTAAAAGATACTACCTCACCCACCTTGTGTCTCTAATATCCCGGGACCGACATGGCTCAAACTACACTGCATACATCTGGAACTGTCAGTCAGTAAGGGGCCCTCCTCTGATCACCTATCATACTCATTTCCTCCTCACTTCAGCACAGTCATCAGATGGGGCGGGGGAGAAGTGCCTTCCCAATCATTGTGGTAGGTTCCTAGACCTCTACTGCTCGCTTCTCTGCTCCCAAGCAGCACTTCTTCCCACATATCAGGTTCAATTTCTACCCACTCTGTTTCATTATCAGGCAACCGTTCCCTGAATCGGTCAGCTAGTGTGTAGTTGAGGTACTTGCATTCCAACACTTAATGTTGAGATATTAAAAAAATAGGACCCCTAAGTTAGGCTCGTAGGGAGGGATTTTCAAAAGCACCTAACTGAGTTAGGAGCCTAAGTTCCATTGGAAACTTTTGAAAATCCCACCCTTGAACTTTAAAGGAACTTTTGAAGTAACTTGGGGACTTTGTACCCCTTCCATTTAATTTAATTTAATTTAATTATTTATAAATATTTTTATTAAGGCAAAGTTGCAATAAAATGCTAACATACTACATCATACATTACTTACTATTATTTATTCAGGATCAGGTTAATAGTCAAAGAACCTAGCTAAAGATTTGAGCTTGCTAGCTGGGGAGCCCTCCTCCCCGGAGAGTGCTAAAATGACCAAAATTCTAAGTAGCTATCCTCTTTTTGGCTCTTTTCTTGTGTACATACTTGGTGAGAAAGCTTTTCCATTACAAGGACAGGCCATATTGTATTACAGTACAATTCCACAGGAGGAGAAGTCACATTTTTGATAAAGTGCAATACAAAGTCTTGCTGGTAACCATATTAAAAAAAAAGTTATCATTCTGTTTAAAATGTAGCTCCTTTACTGGAGCATGAAGTAAGCAGGTCAGGGGATCTCTAAGAAGCTGGCATTGGGACATAAGATGAATCTCTTTAATAATTTCTTGTCAAAACCATCTAATTCCTGAAATCAGTGGCAATTGCTGGATGCTCAGCATTTTTGAAAAGCAAGCTACCCACTTTGGTAACCAAATATGGACTTAGGAACTGTTTTTGAAAGTTTTAGCTTGTGTTCTCCATTTGTTGTATAAATTGGAGGACTTCTAGCAGGACCGGCTCCAGGGTTTTTGCCGCCCCAAGCAGCGGGAAAAAAAAAATAGCCGCGATCGCAATTGCAATCGGCAGCACTCTGGTGGCAGCTCCACCGCGCCGCTTTCTTCTTCAGCGGGAATTCGGCGGGAGGTGCTTCCCTCCGAGAGGGACCCGCTGCCAAACAGCCCAACATGCCACCCCTTCCCCTTGGCCACCCCAAGCACCTGCTTGCTGGGCTGGTGCCTGGAGCCGGCCCTGACTTCTAGACCTTGCCTGTTGCAGCAGGTAGAATTCATCCTTTGGACTTCAGCTTCTCCCTCCATTTTGATATGCACACTTTGCTTCCACTCTGTGAATATAGTTTTTTTCTTTTGCGTGAAAATTAATAAGTGTTTTTATTTATTGATATTTGCCCAACATTTGTAGGTATTCACTTTCCATGTGAAACTTTTCACACAGCTCTTGATACATGTTAACAGCTTTGTTGTATAATGAAAATGAAAACAAAGCAAAACTAAAAACAAATGTCAGTTTTGCCAACAAGCCGTCCTTGGAATGTCATTGCAGCATTAAAAATATCTGTTTGGAAATTTCAAAATATTACAGCTCAGAGCTGGCCCTGTAGTTGCATATTATAGCAAATATGGTTCTGAAACTGAACTGAATACAAAAAGTCAAAGAACAGTAGGATAGTATCTGGCATAGTCACATAAGACATAATTAGATTATTAGAATGGTCTGTCTTAAGATGTCTATTACTAAATTGAAATCCAATTATAGTTTTATGGCATTACTGAAAAATGTTTGGATATTTTGCTTGTCTTTGTGAAAGATCATTTCCTTTTAGTATCTGCTCCACTCATATCAGACTTATTTTTCCAAACAAATTTGACCTTAGTTATCTTGGAATCAGCCTTATGTTAAATAAAACATATTTTAATTTTTCATATCAACTACTAAGTATGTTTCTTAGCATTTGAAAGACCACATGAGAAAATAATTTACAAAATAATCCTTTAAATTATAAACATTTGTATATATAATATATTAATGCCATCTTAATAAAATAAAAACATTACTCTGTTTCACTGGTGTAAATCTGGTGAAACTCAGTTGAGCTCAGTGGATCAGTACTATGGATTTATGCCACTGTAAGTGAGAGAAGAATTTGATCCCCGATGTTCATATATAGTGAACATTAAGCTAGTGTGTCTAGAAAAAAATATTTGGGGCCAAATTCTGCTCTCAGTTGAAGTCCATGGAGTTATTCCAGATTTACCCTGAGAGCAGGTCTAGCCCCTACTTTTCAGTAATTGGTACCACTACAGATATAAAGCGATTGTTAGTGTGCAAAGAGAAGGGCTTAGGAATTTCCTGCATTCCTGCCGTGAGGATTCGAATGCTAAGTTTAAATAATGCATGAACCTAAGATTTGTATAATTGATCATTGTATGATTTATACGGTGTAATTAGAATTAGGTTGAGAGAGAATTTTCAAAAGCCAGTTTCCTGGTAGCCAAAGCCATTAAATAACAGTAAGCTGCCAAAACAAAAATTAGGTGGGAACGTAGCCACAAAGTTCAGAGTGTCTATCCTATATCTGATTTATAACAATCCTCATTGCATCAACATTTACAATACCTTCTTATTTGTAACCCTAAGGACTGCTAGACTAAATCTAAAGATTATTTTTCATGTGATTGTTTAAAACCTAATCAAACATAACTGAAAAACTGCAGAGATTTAATGTATAACAAAAGTAAAAGGTGTAGAAGGTTGAAAAGGCTAATTAAAAATATAATGATTGCATTTACTCAGAACTATTAATTACCTCACATTGATGGTCATGTGACTTGGAAACCATTGACTATAGATATAAATTTTCAGTACTGTAACATGGTCTGTGTTTTTTTTAAAATGCATACCTGTAACAGGAAAGGATAGGAATGGTCCATATTTGATTTTGGAACCCGTTTTTATTAGGGTTTATTTTTTTAAAGTATTAGCAAAGATTTAGCCCCATATATAGAAGAGCCTATTCAAGTGTTTACAGCAAAAAAATTCCCACTGAAGCGAATGGAAGCTTTGATTGAAAAAGGATTGCAGGATTTGGCTCTTTGATATTTCTAGTCTTCCAATTTTTCCCCAGAGGAGGTTTACTTACAGCTTAATGCTTAATGGGGTTGTAGGTATGGGAGAAAAAAGGGCAGGGTAGAAAATTCATCATTATGTAATATAATCTCTCTGAAACAGTGTATATGATCAACAAAGTGAATTCTCAAGTGTCAACAAGCACATTTAAATGTAATTTTTACTACGTCACTGGAAAAAGCAAAAAGAAGCTCGAAGGATCAATTGCAAGGGTCACAACCTTGTATTATCTGATTTGCTGTAATATTCATGCGTGCTTTATTAGAATGGAACATAAACTTGAAAACTAGGGAGATCAAAAAGGATTGCAATACTAGAGCAAAGAGCTGGAACCTTTTTCCTGTTTTATTTTGCTGGGGCAGCACTTTAGAGGGAGCCCATTATAAGAGGGAGAACAGTAGTTATGTTAACATGGTAATTAATCAAGGCTGAGGAAAAGAGGAAACAAGTTGTGAATTCAATTCTGCAGTAATAAAAAAGAAATGCTGAAAGTTACCCTGTAAATTGGCAAGGCTTGGGTTACCCGTCTCGCACTGTGTCTTGTGAACTTTGTGTGCAGTAAATCTCTTATCATGCAGATGATGTACGTTGTAATATTTTCACATTTTATTCTATATAGCTGCATGTACAGTTTCAGTCTTAGTTCTGTCCACTTAGTATCTGACTAAATCAAAACATATAGTGAATGGAATAGCTGGGCAGCATATGCAATAACATAAGGTCATTCTGAATAGTCCAGGGGAAATTAATTAGAAGAGCTCAGCTGAAGCCTTGGTCAGAGCATTCCACACCACAAAACCAGCCTCTAATTCAGTACAGTGCATGAATTGTATATGGAATGACCGGAGATCTCTTCCCCAGAGGGATTTATTTTGTATAAGGTCCTTCTGATGCATAATTCATTCCAGATGCTAGTGTTGTGTTACACACTAGGAGGAACTTCACATCCTAAATCCCTCTAGGTTAGGGTTGAAATCATTGGTGCAATATGTGAGAAACCATGACTGGATCAGTTAACAGCTTCTGCAAGTTTCTTTGTTTAGCAGCTTCTGACTCTGGGCAGGTCTACACTACAGAATTACTTTGGTGTAACTACGTTGCTGAGGAGTGCGAAAAATCCACACCCCAAGTGATGTAGTTATACTGACCTAAGTGCCAGTGTACACAGCTTTATGTTGGCAGGAGAGCTTCTCTCACTTACCCAGGTACTGCCTTTCGTGGACATGGCTTAACTATGCTGACGGGAGAGCTCTCTCCCATCAGCGTAAAGCGTCTTCATTAAAGCGCTGCAGCTATACCGATGCAGCGTTTTAAGTGTAGAGTTGCCCTTTATCATTGTATCTCTTCCTCTCTGTATAAGACACCTTGGGGGAAGAGGTAAAACAGAATAATGGGCCAAATTCTTCTTTTAGTTAGACTGTTGTAAATCCAGACTGATTTCTAGTGAAACTAACGGATTTAACCAAGCTTTACTCTGGTCTGACTAAAGTCAAAATTTGGTGGAAAACCTGTATTCTTCAATAGTGCAAGGAGAATTATGTTTCCGTAATGTTTCATTCTGTTCATAGCAGGGACTAAAGGGTGATCGTGCTCTAATGCAAATATGAACAAAGGCTTTATGGGCTTGATCCTGAATCATTCCGGATAGTGGGAATTTTTGCATTGACTTTAATGGGAGTACAATCAAGACCTAAATGAGCACCGGTAACTTTTAAGTGTTCACTATGTTGGGATTCCTCCCTAGGCCTTTTCCACTTGGCATATCCAGAATACCTCATCCGGTTCTGGGAGAACACTTTATCCAGTTCCCTGTAATCCAAAAAATCAGTTCCACTTTGGACTCATCGCTGAGATTCTTTATTGACATACAGTCAAACTACACTTGAGTTCATCAGGTTCAAATGTAGGGGGTGGGTACCAGGGCCGGCTCCAGGAACCAGCTTAACAAGCAGGTGCTTGGGGCGACCCAGGGAGAGGGGCGGTACCTGCGGCAATTCGGGGGCAGCAGATCCCTCACTCCCTCTAGGAGCAAAGGACCTGCTGCTGAATTGCCGCTGATTGCAGCTTTCTTTTTTTTTTTTTTTTTTTTTTTTTGCTTGGGGCGGCAGAAATGCTGGAGCTGGCCCTGGTGGGTACAGGGTACCAGTCCAAAGTACAAAATCATTAATCAGCTTATATACACATTCTAAAACAAAATGCCGCCTGCGCCTTCGACTGCACATCATGTCCTGCACTCTGTGATTGGCTCATTAGTTTTTGTAGCCAAGCCCCCTTCTAGATCATGAGCTGTTCATGTTTTGCATTACATTGTAGCCACAGATGCAAGCGATCACATATTGCTTACCATCCTATATCCCTTTTTTCTACTAGCTATATCTTTTACATATTTACAGGGCTACAAAGCTATTGTAAATTCATGCCTTGTTCATTATTCAGGGCCACAGACATGAAACAGACTTAAAAACTATATTCGACTTCATTGTGCAGTAATAAGTCTCCAGACCCTTGTTCCCTCTGCTTCCTTACTCTCCAGATTGCAGGGTAAAACAAAGGGGGCATTATATAGAGTATGGGCATATCTGGTGTTGCCAAGTCTTGCAGTTTTAACATGAGTCTGGTGACATTTGGTGCTTTTCTTAAAGCACAGCTCCTAGAGACAAGTGAGCGTGTGAGAATCTCAGCCTTAATTTTTTAAAGGTAAGTTTCTAGCCCTCAAGGTTGTAGAAAAAGCATGAAAATGTGACCTGCGTGTGTATTTAAAGGCTGAGAAAGAAGAAGACAAATAGAGTCCCAAAATTATAATATCTCATGATTTTTAAAGCAAGTCTCGTGATTTTTGGAGACTTGACCCATTACTTCTGTACACTTGGGATTGGCAGTACATTATGTCTGAATAGATGGTGGTTTATTTGCAACCTTTGCATGCCACTGACAAATGTACCCTCACACTTGCTTCTTTGCTCTTATTCCTTCTACAAAATATGAGTAAATTGGTGACTGCGGCAGGATCGGATTCTGCTCTTTTACTTATCCTGCTAGACAGTTTCATCCTTTGGCTTTTACATACAGCTCTGTGCCACTCTTCTATGCAGGAACAAGCTCAGAGTAGTCACCAATAACATTTCACAATGTTCCCTTTCACCTAATTAACATTTACTGCAAAGATTGCAGTATTCCCTGTGCTAAGTACACTGAATAGCTTCATATGCTTACTTGCAAAGAGCAATTGTAATTTTAATGGCAACCACTGTAAATTGCTGTTTATGTACTATAAGAAAATTAATATCTAAGTGTCCATTTTGTTTGTTCTAAAATTAATTTTGACACTTAGGTTATCTGTTCTTTGCAAAACACATCTATCAAAGGCAGGGAAATGATCTCAAATGTCCTTTGAGTTTGGTGGCAAAAATTTTAACAGGGGCTCCCAGGCTCTACGGCGCGCTTCTGCCAGCACATCACTGAATTAATGGACTTTAGTCAACACCTTCCTGGACAACCACAAAGCTTCACTAGATGCAGACTGAAAACTAGATGCAAGAAGGATGAAAGACTGACAATATAGGAAAAGGGAAGGATTTTCTGGCCCGAGTCTGTGATACCTGTAATAATGATAAAGAAAGTGAGATGTAAACTATTTGTCTTTTGAACCTAAAATGTAACACATAGTTAATATCTGATAAGAGTCAGATTACTGCTTGTCTTCATAATTTGCATTTCACAAAACAGAGGCTAGCTGAAATTGTGGCCTTAAATGTTACTACCATGCAAATAAACTGCAAGAAATTTTACAGTAAGTACTGTGCTAACTGTTTGTAGTTGCCAAAGGAGTTAAGGATAATTACACGATACTTTCACAATGTAAAATAAAACAGGTAGGCTCAGTTTGTAAATTTTAAATTAAATATACATGATTTAAAGGCTCAGGAAAATCTGGCATTCATGAGCATGTTTGATTTATATGTTCATATTCAATACAAACACTGTTGATTCTGATTACATACCACTTTTACGCTAATGTAAGTATTAATTTAAAAAAAGTTGACTATGTATAATATTGTGATAAATATACTGTAGCTGGGTTCACAAGTAGCAAAATAGAAAGGACAAAAGGCAAGTGGCAAAATTCAGGCTGTTGAAGCCTTAAAGTAAAAAAGTGAATCTCTGTGCTATATTGAGAGGTGACACACAGAGTAGTGTAAGTTACAGGTTGGACATAAAATGTATAATGTGTATGAGTGCGTGTAAATATCACAGTAGTTTTCTGAACAATTTATACCCAGTGCAACTTTCACTTAGCATAACTTTCACCACCGTTTTATTATCACTGCGTTTGGCTTATGTACTTTAAGAAAATCATTAAAAATATCACCTTTGATTTTTGTCCCCCAAGGTGCTAATCTTTAAAGCACTTTTTAATTCCATAACAGCATTTATCATGTTTTGGACCCTTTAATAAAATAATATACATGATTGTAAACACAATAGAGCAGTATGTTCACATCTTTATCTTGCTTATTTTTAAATAATTCTTTAGACTGTAGTGAATTATGTTTGTGTTGGCATATATCAGTTCAGAACTCATCCACAGATTCATACCAACTGCTTATCCTAGGATATCCTTGTTTAAACAGTTCAGTATAACATTTGCCTTCCAGGCACAAATAAGCATGTAATTACTCTGTAATCACATTGTAATTAGTATGTACTATGCATATATTGCATAATTATATGCCCTACAGATTATGTGGTAATTATACTTGGATTTAGCATATAATTCTATATGCTGTATCACAGAGAAAAAAATTTGAGTTTAGAGTAAAGGTTATAATTATATGCTGATGTAGTACAACATTAACATTATTATAATGTTAAGATTATCCAAAAAACAAACGTTTGAAAGTGATGAAAATCGTTGTTAAAGTTTGACATGAAACCTGAACTCCGTGGTGCTGGCTACTGTCTCCTCAATGGCAATACTGGCATATTTTGGTTTAGTATCTCTTCCAAGGATTCTGGAATAATTAAAATTATGTCCTTTTAATTAAAATATTATATATTCTATGGACCTGTCACAACTTGCTTCATCTGCATATGGAATTAGCTTTTCAAAAAACTGAGCTCTTGCTATTTATATACTTGTATGGCTTCATCCCCATAGTATCTGAGCACCTTAAAAACATTAGTTTGTCTTCACATATCTGTCAGATCGGGAGCTATGTTATCCCCATTTTACAGATGGGGAAGTGAGAGAGAAAAAGATTTAGGTGACATGCCCAAGGTCTCACTGTAAGTCGGTCAGAAAGTTGGGAATCAGCTTCAGATCTCCTAAGACCCAGTCCAGTATCAAACAAAAAACCTCCCTTCCTCTCTAAACTAAGTATATGTGGTCTGGTGTAATATGACTTGAGTGATAGGGCCTGATTCTAATTTCACTTGCACTAGATCAACACTCTTGTGTTTCCAGTGAGTGTAAGTCAGATCAGAATCAGGCTAGTGATGCTGAAGGCCAATTTCCAGTCCAGTGGTATAAATCCAGAATAACTCCAATTAAATCACTGCAGTTCTGGATTTACACTACTATAAGGGAGATCTGAAGTTGGTCTTTGTGGTCTGTATCGTGTATTATGTTTTGACTATACTATCTCTCATCTAGATCTAGTGTTTAAACTTCAGACATTGAATGAATGTAAGACCTGATTGGTCCCTCTGGTTTATAGTGGAATGTTGTACCTGTATAGGTTTTGCATTTTATGAGGAGGATAACACACAAACAATGATGATCTATTTACTACACAGGAAAGTGGGATGAAGAAAGGCTTGGAATGTGCAATGTAAAATTATTCTACTGTGACTAGAACATATACCTGGACTGAAAATAGATCTAGTGTTTGCTACTTTTGTGTTGGCTCAGGCTTCAGAGATGTAGGTATGGGAGATGGTAGTGTAATGTCTTGTTTATTTGTATCATACTGCCACTGAGTGACTGGCCCTATAAAGGCTGATGAGTCTCAGCCTCACTTGTGCCACAGTCAACGCTCGTCCCCCGGTGGGTGGAAATGAAGAGGGTCATGTGACCCAATCATGCATTTGGAGTACAAAAGGCTCTGAGAGAAGAGAGATTTCAGCAGCAGCCTGGAGAAGGCTGCTGTGGGCTTCAGGAGCAGGAAGGCTCCTCTTCCAAAGTAGAATGAAAGCAAATTCCACAATCCCAGAATTTGGCTAGTTCTACCTCGGAGTAGCTTGAAAGACTCCAAGCAGTAGGACGTGTGAGGGGCTTGATGAAGAAGGAAACGATCAATATATGAACTTTTGAGTATTTTATTCTGGAACTATGTATGGTAATAAACCAGTCCAAGCTATTGCCTACAAGAAAGCCTTTGTGAATTACTGAGGAGCCTTGACACTGAGGCAGAGATGCTGCAGGCCATCCCATGCTCTGGAGGCAGCGACCCTATTACAATTTAAGAACTTGTCACATTATTTTGCTGTTCATGCTTGCAATTGAAATGATGCATAATGGGGAGTTGTGACTGTGTTTCTTAAATCTACAGTGCTGGGTGGGTCCTGACTATTTATGGCAGTTAAAATTATTTGTCTACCCTTAACTCCAATTTTCTTCATTGTTGAATGGTTGGGTTTTTTAAAACTTTAATATTCAGATAAATTTTACTAAATTTGCATAATGTATAATTCCTTAGAACTTTCACAGTTACCTTATTGAAGTTTTTAGTCTGTGCATTTCCATAGCTTTGTATCCTTGTGTTAGCCTGTGTCTTTAACATTGACTGTAATCACCATAGACTTTGTAAGGTTCAGGGTGCACCTATGGTCCTTTTAAGATTATCTTGCTAGTTCTGTAGAGGTGAGCATGGAGCTTACAAGGTGTGTAGGATGGGCTTACAGAGCTCATAAGCGTTTGACTGCACATGCTAACCTTTCAAGTTCTGTGGACTATGTACCTTGTAAACTCTGTATTAGTAAGCATGTAGTCTGTAAATTCTGCAGAATGAGCATATAAACTTTTTAAGGTTGGGCAGTATGGTTGGTGGTGTGGTTATTGAATGGCAGTTATAGAGTTTTTGGAGAAATGACTAAAAAGTAACCTGAGTTTTAATGTGTTCTTTCACAGTGGACAGTTTTTTCCATGTTGCAACTCCATTGATTTTAATGGCGTTACAGCAGGGATTAATTAGCCCAACATGATTTTACTGTATTTGTTTTACAAGGAAGATAAAGTGCAATGCTTCTGACTTTAGTCATCCTTCATTTTCCACCATTATAATTTTAACATATGCTCGTGCACTTTCTCTCTCATTAAATTATGAGCCAAAGAAACATAAGAGGTGGACACATTTTCTGGCAGCTAAGATTTCTTAGCTGACAAATATATGCTCAAAGTCTCATTAACTGTGAAATAGATACAAACATTGTAACACAATATAAACCCAATATATTTCTTATTTTTTACAGTGGAGCCAGCACTTTCAAAGGGGAACAACTGTTTGGATGCAGCAAAAGCCTGTAACCTAAATGATACCTGCAAGAGGTTCAGATCTGCTTATATAACCCCCTGCACCAGCAGTACGTCTAATGAAATCTGCAACAAGCGGAAGTGTCATAAGGCTCTCCGGCTATTTTTTGACAAAGTTCCCCCAAAGCACAGCTACGGGATGCTCTTCTGCTCCTGTCGAGACATAGCGTGTACAGAAAGGAGACGGCAGACTATTGTTCCTGTGTGTTCCTATGAAGACAAGGAGAAACCAAACTGCTTGAATTTACAAGATTCCTGCAAGAAGAATTACATCTGCAGGTAAGATAGCACATGGCAGTGAAGTGATTAATGAGGTAGCAGGGAGAACCTTTGGAGCTGCTGAAATTGCCAAGACTCCAAATCAGAATTTCCTCCAGGGAACAGGACAGTCGGGGGCGGGGAGAGGGAACTTGACATCTTCAACTGAACAACAAAAGTCTGCATCTGGTTACAGTATCTGTTTTCTCAGAAACTGTAACTACTCACTACATGAAGGAATGATCTTTTACCCCCCTAGGAAAGATATAAAAACAGAAATCTCTTTCCTACAAAATTTTGTTGGAAACCTTTCCTTTCCGTGTCTTCATGAAATGATGACTTAGAATATTTTTTCATAGCTGACAAGCTGCAAGAGATGATGGGAAATTTTAATAATATTTGAACACTCTAACATTGCTTATGAATAGTAGTGTAACTGTTAGTGCAGGGGTGGGCAAAGTTTTTGACCTGAGGGCCACATCTGCATGGGGGAATTGCATGCAGGGCCATGAATGGGGCAGGGGGTTGGGGTGTGGGAGGGAGTGCGGGGTATGGGAGGGGGTGCAATGTGCAGGAAGGGCTCAGGGCAAGGGGTTGGGGCACAGGGGGGGTGCAAGGTGCGGCGGGGGTTCAGGGCAGGGGCTTGGGGTCCTGGCTCCGGCCCGGCACTGCTTACCTGGAGTGGCTCCGGTGTGGGGGCTCAGAGCTCCCTGCCTGCCCTGGCCCTGTGTCGTGCCGCTCTCGGAAGCGGCCAGCACTACGTCCCTGTGGCCCCTGGGGAAAGGTGGGGGGCAGAGGACTCCGCGCGCTGCCCTCACCTGCAGGTACTTCCCCCGAAGCTCCCATTGGCTGCAGTTTCACATTCCCGGCCAATGGGAGCTGCGGGGGACGGTCCCTGCAGGCGAGGGCAGCGCACGGCGCCCACTGTGCCCCCCCTCTCCCAGGGGCTACAGGGACGTGGTGCCGGCCACTTCCAGGAGCGGCGCGGGGCCACAGGGGTGGCAATCCCGCGGGCCGCATCCAAAGCCCTGATAGGCCAGATCCGGTCCGTAGGCCGTAGTTTGCCCACCCCTGTGTTAGTGGATAACAGCCATAGCCAGGACCTTATTCACTTCCCTAGCATGTAGATTGCTCATAGGGTTTTTCTGCACAGGGTGGGAATCCTTCCTCTCAGGGTGTGGATCTGTTCCTGCTGCAGTAGGCTTGGGACTGTTTTGTTCCCCCTCAGTATCCCCACAGATATTTGTGTTTGACTGATGTATTGGTAGTTGTTGATTCACTGGTCCCACTCCCAGCCCTCTTCCTCCTCTGTGTACCTGGGCAGTGGGTGTCCCCAGAGGACATCGCTTTGCAGGGCAGAAGGGGTCCTCATGCCTTGAGCAAGCTCCCTGCACTGGTTCTGCTGTACACAGGGCCTTCTGTGCCTCTAGGAAACCTCTTACTCCCAGTTACATTCTGTATGTTTATATCAGAAAGCCATTGTACTAATGCCGTATTTTAAAAGCTATACACTAGATTCTCATTAATTGCCAGTGGGTAGATCCCAATGTATATTGCCCAAATGTTGTGAATTAGCAATGAAAACAAACATTTTAAGAAGTCCAGGATACTGCAGTCAATTATTTGAGAATGTTTCATATGTATTTTAACTGCCCTGGAGTATATTTTGTAGAAATAACTAATATGAATATGAGGCCTCACTATAGTATTCTACTATTAAACCTTTGGGCTGGATCCTAAAGTGTGCCTGAGCTCTGCTCTGCTCTGCACCTGAGAAGGTGAGTGGGCATAAATAGCCTTCTTCCCTCTCTGTCCTTGGGGAGGCACAGGGGCCAGATTGGAATAGCCTTTGGTCTGCTCTAAGTTGTGTCAATTGTAGTTGGAGTCATTGTGGATAGTTCTCTGAAAACATCCACTCAATGTGCAGCGGCAGTCAAAAAAGCTAACAGAATGTTGGGAATCATTAAGAAAGGGATAGATAATAAGACCGAAAAGATCATATTGCCTCTATATAAATCCATGGTACGCCCGCATCCTGAATACTGCTTGTAGATGTGGTCGCCCCATCTCAAAAAAAGACATATTGGATTTGGAAAAGGTTCAGAAAAGGGCAAGAAAAATTATTAGGGATATGGAACGGCTGCCATATGAGGATTAATAAAACTGGAACTTTTCCACTTGGAAAAGAGATGACGAAGGGGGGATATGATAGAGGTCTATAAAATCATGACTGGTTTGGAGAAAATGAATAAGGAAGTGCTATTTACTCCTCATAACACAAGAACTAGGGGTCGCCAAATGAAATTAATAGGCAGCGGTTTAAAACAAACAAAAGGAAGTATTTTTTCACACAACACACAGTCAACCTCTGGAACTCCTTGCCAGAGGATGTTGTGAAGGCCAAGACTATAACAGGGTTCAAAAAAGAACTAGCTAAATTCATGAAGGATAGGTCCATCAATGGCTATTAGCCAGTATAGGCAGGGATGGTGTCCCTAGCCTCTGTTTGCCAGAAACTGGGAATGGGTGACAGGGGATAGATCACTTGATGATTACCTGTTCTGTTCATTCCCTCTGGGGCACCTGGCATTGGCCACTGTCGGAAGACAGGATACTGGGTTAGATGGACTTTTGGTCTGGCCAAGTATGGCTGTTCTTATGTTGTAATGCTCCCGACAGGGCCATTCCAGCAGCTCAGTGTCCCCAGAATGCAGCACACACTCTTCATCACGGGAGCAGAGAGTGAGTGGCATAGAGCTAGCTACATTAGTTTTTCAACACCCAAGGATTCCTATGCAAGGAAAATCCCCAGCTGCCTGTTAAGGTAGCTTTTGGCCCCTCTACCATGCTACTGGAGCCGAGGTTCTGGCCGCTACTGAAAAATGGGGCAAGGCCACTGATTCTGAGAATTATGATCTGTAGGGAGTAATGGACTAAGAAGTAGAGAGGGTTCTCTATTCTAGTTATAATCACTATTTGCATTCAGAAAGTGCATTTTCACCAGGTTCTCAAAATGTTTTTCCAACATTATTTACCCTGATTTTAACCCTGGGTAATAGGGTTATATTATACTCATTATACTGATGGATAAAATAAGGAACAGTTAAATGACTTGCCCCAGGTTACATAGTAAATCACCACTGGAACCAGGAATAAAATCCAAGAGTCTTGGCTTTCAGTCCTCACCACACAAACACATTGCTTCCTGCTAAGAATATGTACTTAGAATACAGTATATGGAAGGGGAATGGAAGATTGTGTGTGTGAGTGTGGGGGGAGAATGTAAGTTTCACTGGCCTCTAACATATCCCATTAATGAGAGACTCAAATCCACAGACTTTTTCTAGAGCTCTTGTCACTGTTGAATGGACAGTATCATACTCGAGTAAGCATACAGTGAACCACTTTAAAAGTTCCACCATTTTTGATTGATTCTACAGTTTTCAGTGACATTCAGTACCCATTTAGAGGAAACTAAAACTAGAAATGTTAATGTCTTTCAAAATGGTCTGAGTCTTTATTGGCATCCACTTGTAATTTGCTCCACTGCCTGTATATGTTCTGTTTTACTTCTTAATTTTTAATTTTGCATTTGCTATTTTGAGAAGCAGAACAATTATTTTTGTTAGGAGGAAATGTCCATCTTATAAATTGATTTGGGTTCGATGAGATTAATGTGGTGACTTAGTCTACCCGCCATATTGCCAGGCAGGATTGATTTTCTTATTATTATTTATTACTATTCATAAGCCATCCCTGATAAATGTGATTCAAAGCTTAATCTGATTCCTATCCCCAGGGATTTATTCCACAGCCTCTCTTGGCAGCTACTACCACTGCCCAAACTGTTCTCAGTTATAGGGCCAAGTGCTAACCACACTCAGTCCCTGAGCTGAATATCTCAGAAAGGGTCAGGGAAGAGTTCTCTCTCCAATCCCGTGGCTTGACGCTGTGCACTGCTACTATACCTTACAAGTTTCCGTGCATCCTGTATGTTTAGGCCTATGGATGCAAATAGTCCTAAAACAGCTGGCTTCCAATCCTTTACTTCAATCCCAAGCCCCTTCCTCCTTGTGTATGGCTTCTCTAGAGTTCCATCCTGCCTACCATACCTCCCAGCAGAACAATGGTATTTCCACGGTATTTTCAGCCAAGGTTCCACTGCATTCAGTGTCTGTGGGGTGGATTTGTCTCATAAAGTTTTTCTTAATACTTACACTAGGGTTACCATATTTCCATAATCAAAAAATAGGACACGGGGGTGGGGGGAGCCCCGCTCTAGCCCTGCCCCCACCCCCCACCCCCTCCACTCCCTCCCACTTCCCACCCCCTGACTGCCCCCCTCCAACCCCCCCGCTCCTTGTCCCCTGACTGCCCCCTCCTGAAACCCCCCCCACCCTAACTGCCCCCTTAGGACCCTACCCCCTACCTGTACCCTGACTGCCCAAAACCTTATCCACACCCCCACCCCCAGACAGACCCCTCCCGAACTCCTGACCCATCCAGCCCTGCTCCCTGTCTCTTGACTGCCCCCTCCAGAACCTCCCTGGCCCCTTACCGTGCCGCTCGGAACAGAGTGCTGCGGAGTGGCGCGCTGGGCAGCAGGGGAGGGTGAGCAGGGGGAGGAGCTCCAGACTGCTGGAGGCCGGCGATCTGCAAATGCAGGGAAGGGGAGGGAGGGAGAGAGAGGAGGGGAGTGATTTCAAGATGCAGGGGAGAGGAGGGGGAAGCGGAGGAGGGGCTCTGGCTGCCAGAGCCATGCGAGTGGCAGGATCCGGCCAGCTGCCCTGTCAGCCGCGCATGCTGTGCATGGGATGGGGGAAGTCCGGACAGTTACAAATTCCCCCCGGACGCTATTTTTAACTCAAAAAAGCCGGACATGTCCGGGAGAATCCGGACGAATGGTAACCCTAACTTACACTAAATATGCCCTGCTGCAGCCTAAGTGCTGCCATTAATTCTTCTGTGTTTGTTGTCAGCTCTGGTCAAATGTCGTCTCAGCAGCTAAGTTGTTTAATAGCATTTTATTTCATCAGATTTCATTAATCTGATTTTATGCCTTTTCTATTACATCACTGCACAATCCAGCTTGGTAAAATTGCAATTACCATTGCCCAAAGCTACAACCAGCACTAGAATGAAAATTGATTTCTTAGCAGGTTTCCTATTGCATTCCTTTTCATACAAACTTCAGTTCAGAAAGTTTGGGCTCTCTTCTGGCTCAGGGACCCACTGTTTTGTGGGTGTGGGTATGCAGAGGTACAGCACTAGTGTGGAGTGCACTGGTGGCATTGTGGGAGCATACCAAAGTGCAGCAGCACTTCTATCTCCTTTCTGGAGGTACAACATGTCTCCTCCCTTCCCAGTTGCAGATGATCAGCTGGTGAAGACAATCATGCTTGACCCACCCTCCCAGGGGTTGTGGAGACTGATACTGACATTGCATCATTCCCTGACCATGTACTCATGGAGAGCAATACCCAATCTTATGGCTGCTCCATATGTAAGCAGTGGAGATGTGACTGGTTGCATCACAGAAACCCCCTTGAGAGCTGCCACCCGATGTGCCAAGGCTACCTGCTCCTGCTTTCCCTGCCAGCTTAGGACTCCAGCACCCTGTCTTGCTGAACCAGACACTTCTGTCTGCTCCAACGAAGACCCAGGATCTGAATTACTTGCCCCAAAGATGCAGGGTTACCTGAAAACAGTTCACAGAAGTGTGCTTGTTTTTAGTACTCATATGCCCAACTCCCAATAGGATCTAAACCCAAATAAATCTGATTTACCCTGTATAAAGCTTATGCCGGGTAAACTCATAAATTGTTCACCCTCTATAACACTGATAGAGAGATATGCACATTTGTTTCCTCCCCGAGGTATTAATACATACTCTGAATTAATTAATAAGTAAAAAGTGATTTTATTAAATACAGAAAATAGGATTTAAGTGGTTCCAAGTAGTAACTGACAGAACAAAGTAAGTCACCAAGCAAAATAAAATAAAATACCCAAATCTATGTCTAATCAAACTGAATACAGATAATCTCACCCTTAGAGATGCTTCAGTAAGTTTTTTTTCCCTCGGACTGGACACCTTCCAAGCCTGGGCACAATTCTTCCTCTGGTACAGCTCTTGATCCAGCTTAGGTGGTAGCTAGGGGATTCTTCATGATGACTCTTCTGCTCTCTCCTTTGTTCTGTTCCACCCCTTTATATATATATTTTGCATAAGGCAGGAACCCTTTGTCCCTCTGGGTTTACACACACACACATACACACACACACACACACACACACACACACACACACACACACGAAAAGCACCAGGTTAAAGATGGATTTCAGTTCAGGTGACATCATTACCCACTTGCCAGCACACACACATACGGGAAGACTCACAGATAAAACACAGCCATCTGCAGACAATGGTCCTGGTTAATGGGAGTCATCAAGATTCCAAACCACCATTGATGGCCCACACTTTGCATAATTACAACAGGCCCTCAGAGTTATATTTTATATTTCTAGTTTTAGATACAAGAGTGGTACATTTATACAAATAGGATGATCACCCTCAGTAGATTATAAGCTTTGTAATGATACCTTACACGAGACCTTTTGCATGAAGCATATCCCAGTTACATTGCATTCACTTATCATATTTTTATAAAACCATATAGACTGCACAACGTCACAAAGTACTCTTCTATCCCTCCTCCTCTGGCCCCTCTATACAGAGCCAGCCATAACTGTCCCCTAGTCTACTGACATGGTAGTAGTAGGCTTTTTCACATACCTTCACTATTTTTTCCTCTCCAAGGAGACAGGGAAGAAAGGCAACAGCTCCCCAGTGCTATAATGTTGAGATCCAGAAATAACCTGTCCATTTAGTGGTACCAGATCCTAAATTAAAATAATTTAAACTTGTGGCCTTTAGGCACTTCTTTCTGACTCCAAGATTTTTTTGTTTTATTTTATTTTGAAGATAAAAGGAAAAAATAAATGAAGTAATACTTACAAACACATATTTTAACTACGGAGAAATCGTCATTTGCGAAGTGTTGGTTATTTGCATGTATATCAAACATATTTAAGCACTTTCAGTGTTATTCAGGACACTGGGGCATACTTTTCTCAAAGGCCTCCTAAAATGCTCTCATACTGTTTACATGGACACCATTTGTGAATACAAAAGTTTGGGCCTGCAAACACTGACGCACAAAATATCTAGTTACTATACACAAATATCTATTTACATGTTTAGTTTTGGACATCTTTGAAAATTTTACCCTAGCTATGCAGAACACTGATTCTGTTGTAAAAACAGGGTAAGCACAGGAAAACAACAGGGCCAAACTACAGATACTGTCAACCCATTACTGAGATGATAGATCAATTAACTTTATGTACATTTCTGAACAACAAAGAAGAAAATTATCAGCTAGACAACATAAACTTTTGAACCATGGAAAGTGGGCCAGAAATGTCAGTAAATGCAAATAAGTTCTGGTTTATGTAAAGAGTCCTAATTTTCAGTAAATGGCCATGATGTCTTAAAAAAAAATATGGATGTTGAATAGTTTGTTTTTGTTATCACCTACCTAACTGCTACCTCTCCTTGCACTACAGCTCATGTACAAGTTTGAAACCCAGTCTTTCAGGCATGCATTAAAAATGCTAATGCTAAAAATGAGCGTTGCCAATTTCTTCTTATTCATGTCGCTAAATCTTTTAAAGAGAGTCATCATGTTGTCTGAAGCTCTCTAAAACAGTGTGTGGTCCTGGCATAGTTAAAACATCAAAGGAACCCCATTTTATGATCACTTGAGCCACAAATTGAAACTATTATGTCTTAGGACATCATTTTACTTTAGATAAGAATGACCATACTGGGTCAGACCAAGGGTTCATCCAGCCCAGTATCCTGTCATCTGACAGTGGCCAATGTCAGGTGCCCCAGAGGGAATGAATAGAACAGGTAACCAGCAAGTGATCCATCCCGTGTTGCCCATTCCCTGATTCTGGCAAACAGAGGCTAGGGACACCAACCCTGCCCATCCTGGCAAATAGCCTTTGATGGTAGGATTGCCAGGTGTCCGGTTTTCAACTGGAACACCCAGTTGAAAAGGGACCCTGGCGGCTCCGGTCAGCACTGCCGATCGGGCAGCTAAAAGTGTAGTCAACGATGCTGCGGTCTAAAGCAGGCTAATCCCTACCTCTCCTGGCACTGCGCTGCGCCCCAACCTGCTGCGCCGCTGACCAGGAGCAGCCTGAGGTAAGCCTGCGCCCCAACCCCCTGCTCCAGCTCTGAGTCCCCCCAAACTCAGAGCCCCCTCCTGCATCCCAAATCCCTCATCCCTTGGCCCACCCCAGAGCCTGCATCCCCAGCTGGACCCTCACCCCCCGCCACCCCAAAACCCAGCCCAGAGCTCTCTCCCACACCCTGAAGCTGTCTTTGTTGGAGCAGATGGGAGTGTCTGGCTCAGCAAGACAGGGTGCTGGAGTCCTGAGCTGGCAGGGAAAACAGGAGCAGGGGTAGTCTTGGTACATCAGGTGGCAGCTCCCAAGGGGGTTTCTGTGATCCAACCTGTCACAGGGCCACCATCCCCAGCCTCACCCCAGAGTCCGTACCCCCCCCTGCACCACAACCCCCTGCCTCAACCCACAGCACCCTCTCGCACTCTGAATCCCTCGGCCCCACTGCCCCTCCTGCACCCCAGCCCCATCCCAGAGACCTCACCCACTCCCGCACCCCAGCCCCTTGCCCTAGCCCAGTGAAAGTGAGTGAGGGTGGGGGAGAGCGAGCCACTGAGAGAGGGGGAATGTAGTGAATGGGGGCAGGGACTCGGGGAGGGGGTGGGGCTAGGGTGTTTGGTTTTGTGTGATTAGAAAGTTGGCAAGCCTAATTGATGGACCTATCCTCCATGAATTTATCTAGGTCTAGCTGAAGGACAATATGCCACATTTCTATTGCAGTTACAATCTACAGTATCTCAAGACATTGTTTTCTTTATATAATGAAACTGTCTCTGTTACTTGGGCCTTTTGAATAATATAGGTTTTGATTAGGTGCACCTTCCAAATCCTCCCAACTCATTAATAAGGTTCTAAGCAGAGTACAAGTGAATTGGACACATAATTTATTAAAAGAACAGAAAAGGAGCACAATATTAATCCATTCATACCGTCCAATAAAGATCAGAAGAGAATGGGGAATACAGTAGAACAAAATAAGTCAATTCTTGTTAAAATAAGAATGTAATTAAATAATATAAGTTTCTTATCCTCTACAGCTACCATACTCAAAATGGTAAAAGAAAGCAGTTTGGTTGATTTTTAATTGGAAGCAGCCAAAAAATAATACTTGACTAGTTTCAGAATCTAGATGCTTTTTTCCCCCCTTTAGCTAAACTAAATGAATTATACATCATATTTAAAGATCAGGTTTTGCAGTATTGTAATTAGCACCTCAGTGGTGATTAGGACCATTTGGTGTTATAAAAAATAAAATAGCCAAGTAATTTATGTACCCATGCAGCATCTAATTTAAACAGTATTTTTTCCCAATATTCATTGCATATTGTGGTACTGTTTTAGTGACTATAAACAAAATGTTCCATTGCATATCTATGGATTGGTCCCTTCACATACAGTATAGGAAAAACTTTTTCTCTCTGAACTCATCTGTGTGGAACAGCTTCAGAATATGCAATACAAAATATGCAGAGAATAGAAATATTTCGTAAATGTACAGTATATCTACACCATGTCCATGCACAGTAAATACCTTACAGCTTTCATATATTTGGTGCACCATATATTAATGGTGCGTGATGCTCAGCCGTCTCCTCCCCGTTGTAGATGAACACACCTGCATGCGTGTACCAATGTCTGCAGTTGCAGGTCACAGATTCTGTGGTGTACAAGCATAAGTCTTAACATTTTGGTTCCAACAACCCATTCATGCAAATTAAATTTTGCATGTGACAGCTCTGTGATCTGTACACACAAGTATACAAATTTAACTGCAGATGTGCAAGTGTATGTTTGTGTGCGCGTTCGCATGCATAAAACTGTGCACACAAAATGGAGTCTGGAATCACTAAAAATAAGATGTTATATTTCTTAGAAGTCTGAAAAAGTTAACGCAAACTGTAATGATTATTTGTAAGTCTTTTCCAGACTTTAAAAGTATTATTTACCCAATAAAGGAACTACTACACCTATACCCCAGCTTCTACAAGACATGCAAAACTGCATGAGCTTTTTGAAAATGTGGGCTTTAATATGTAAAGTTACATTTAGGGTCTGTTTCTCTATTACTTGGCATTCAGAACTCCCATTCCAGTAAGCTGAACAATCTCAGTGCATATGAAAGGCAGGATCAGACATTTAGTGAACTAGGAAATTTCCCCTCATGAATATGGCCTGCATTGTCTTCTAGTGGCTTCTTAAGCACTGTGGAGATGTTGTGGGTAGAAGTTATTAGTGAATCTTTAGTTCCATCCCAAGGCCGCCCAGAGGGGGAGCAAGTGGGGCAATTTGCCCCGGGCCCCACAGGGGCCCCCACAAGAGTTTTCAGGGTCCTTCTTCCCCTCTGGGTCTTCGGCTGCAACTTGGCAGCGGGGGGGTCCTTCCATCCTGCCCCTTTTATTCTCCTGCTGCCAGGGTAATGGAGTCTAGCAGCGTGAGAGTTCTTAGGGTACAGCTTTAATGAGAATCAGGGATGTGTGCTCTGGTGGATTTTGACAGCTTCAGGGGAGGGAGAAAGGGGTGCTTATTCTTTCCTCATATTTTCTGTGCTTTTTCTTTCCTCTTCCCTTTGTAGATTTCCCCATAACTATTAAGCAGCCTCATATCTCACCGTAGCTATCTCTCTGCCACCTTATTCATTCTCTCATATTCACTCTCAAGTCCTCCCCCAGCTGCACGCCACTTCCTGTATTTTCTTTTCACCCTCCCCCAGAGCCCTGCCAAGTCCAGTCCACACTTATAGTGCAGGGGAGGAGAGCAGAAGCATGGATGCCAGCATCCCATTTGGGCTAGTATCCCATGCTGGTGTGGGTGCAGCTGGTTCACAAGGCTGACCAAATGCCCACAGTCTCAGACTCCATATGAATCTAACTCTGTGTGGGAGGGCTGGCTTACGAGGGTGCTCATTGGGAGTTTTCATGGAGGACAAGGTAGCAGCATCTACGATTCCAGGATTGTCACTGTGAAGTCTAGAAAGTCAGAGTCAGCGTGAAGCAATGGAAACAGCTCACTAACACGGCTAGAGAGGTCTTTTTGTTTCGAATATCACCAGGTTGAATCATCACTGGATTTTGTGGTCTGTTACCATCCGGTTTTGAAGTTCTCAGCCATTTTTGGCTTTTTTACACGCACTGCTTTACAAACTACACCCGGGTGACAGCAGAGGCGTTCAGCTACTAGTTATTGTATTACAGACCCGGGGTGGTCTCTGCAATGCATATATATCAATTTTTCACTCGCAGCTGGCTGGCAGCTGTTTCAGGTGGTTATTCTGCTTTGGGTTTTGCAAATCGGGACCCTACAGTAGATTTTGTAAAACTGTCTGGGACCAGCCCTGAAAAAAGGGACATTCCTGATTATCCTACACAGTTACCCTACTTAATAAATAAAAAAACCCACATTGTTTTTGGGGGAGCAGAAGCTAGTATGTTTTGTGGGGGAAATAAAGTTGGTTACCAGACATTTTTTTTGCTAGACTGGCAAAAAGTGCTAATGCAGGTTCTGCAAAATAAGCAAAAACCCACTAAATTAATGTGAAGTTAAGACTGAGCTATTTAACAGTGCAAAGTCAGGAAACAGTCGGAGGTAAGGTTACCACCGTAATGTCAATTTTACCCCCTTGCATGTATTCATTATAGCAAGGTCTTTCATGAGCAGCCTAAAATAGGCTTAGCATTACTTTGTTTTTAGTAAACATAGTGTGTTTTACATTTCTTGCCTTTGAACATCATTCTTGCAAACCTCAAAACTAATCGACCAATTTTCAGTTGTTCTCTCATTTTTATATAATTCAACATAGACCTAAACAATCCTTTCTTAAAGCATGTCCAGAAATCCCTGTGGAATTTAACAACAAAACATCCAGCAAAACAAAACAAAACAAAACAAAACATCCTCCCTCCCTAAGTGCACAGAACTGTTTTTGAGGTGCTAAAATCTGGCTAACCATTCCTCATTTATGCTTTCTATGTTCTGCTCAAGAGGGTTTTGAAGATTAGAAGCCTGTTGGATGATTGACAGTCTAGTGTGATGGAGCCCTTATAAGCAGCAAGCAAGAATACAGTAATTAGAGAAATAGCTCAGATCTATCTTGCCGGCAAAACGTTCATATAACTCCTTGCTTTGTAACCAGGAGATCCTCTCTCAGATTCGTTTCATGCTTTAAGAAGCAGCAACTAGATAGTATCGTTTCATTGAGGTCCTTTGTCAAACAATTCTGAAAATTTCAGAGCAAAATACTGTTCAGCCAAGTAGAACTTTTCAGGGGTTCCTGAAACCCTCAGTAACCAAGGGATATTAGTGTAGGTCTCCTCTCCCTTTATTATAAAAAATAAAAGGTATATGTCTTAGCATGGCCAAAGAACTATTCGATTTCTGCCAACTTCTGTTTTGTAAGATATAGCTTTGGTGATGTCTCTGATACTGCTCAAGTCCTGCTATTACTTTTAGATTATTTTTCAGTATAAAAGCTAACAGTAGCATTCAGTATTCATTATTACCTGTCTACAATGTTCCCCACAAAATGGAGAGACTGAACTAAGTGGACAAACATACAGTGATCATCAAATGATTTGGGATACAAAAGATTATACTTGGTATCCCTAGTATGTCACTGTGTCTGAAAAGATCACTTTTTTGTTTAAATCGGCGATGCAAGAATACTGCCTTTTTATTACTTCCACGTGGAGTAAAATAGGGATGTAGACTGTAGGTTAGAATCTTAATTAAAGAAAGTGGAGTTGCAACAGTTTGAATTTGACCCATTTTATTTTGTTTCCTTATCACAGTAGGAACATTAAACTGCTTTTTAATGTTACATACTGCGACATCAGCTTATCCAAGCTTAGTCAGAAATACCAGACTACTGCCCTAAACCTGTAAAGCTTAACTTTAAGCAACACCAGCTATTACAACAAGGATGAATTTGATGCAACTCCAATGAAATCAGTGGAGTCGGAGGTGAAAGTAAGCCAGTACACCCCGGTATGCTGTACCGGCAAGAGCCGGTGTGCCGTACCGAGGCGGCTCGGCTTCCCCAGGTGGCAATTTAAAGGGCCTGGGGCTCCCAGCAGCGGCTGGAGCCCCAGGCCCTTTAAATTGCTGCCAGAGCCACTCTGCTGAAGCCCTGGGGTAGCGGCAGCGGGGCTTCGGGGGTTATTTAAAGGGCCGGGGCTCCCGCTGCCTCTACCGCCCTGGGCCCTTTAAATAGCTGCCAGAGCCCCGCCACCGCTACCCCAGGGCTCTGGGGGCTATTTAATGGGCCTGGGCGGTAGAATCAGGGGCGTCCTGGGCCCTTTAAATAGCCCCCAGAGCCCTGCTGCTGGAGCCCTGGGGTAGCAGCGGCAGCCGGGGGCTCCAGCAGTGATTTAAAGGGCCCGGGGCGGTAGCAGCCGCCGAGCCCTGGGCCCTTTAAACTGCTGACGGAGCCCCTGGCTACCACTACTACTCCAGGGGAGAGGGGGAGGGCACTTACTGGGACAGGGCGGGCCGGATCTGGCTCTGACCCCCCCCATCCCTGCCCCTTCCGTCCGAGGCCCTGCCCCTTCCGGGGGCCAGACCTGGCCCCAACCGAGCCCCATACCAGTAAGTCCCTATTTCTACTTTCACCCCTGAATGGAGTTCTACCCAAGGTGAATTTGGCCATTATGTAGGCAAATCTGTAGGCAGTGTTAAGTAAAAGAATGTCAACTGATTCTACTATTACACTATATTGGACTTAGTAAAGGTTATTTATATCACTCTACATCAGACCACAGTGAGAATATTTCTAATTGCAGCTCATATTTTAAAACAGCTCAATGACAACGTAAGCACTGAAACTAGTAGATGATTATCTCTTTCTCATCAGAGCACTTTGACATGCACTTGCATATTTGTGAATTTTAGATATTTTAACTTCGCTTTCATTAATTTCAAATATTGCCATCTTTGTGTCCCTGCTTCTGTTGAATAGAATCCAGATTTGAAGTAAGGTACTGATATCTACAGAGAATACAAGGCATAGTTAGACTTAAGCTAGTTATGTGTGATTCTTTGATTTTCTTCTAGCTCTGAAATAAGTGACGCGGAGAAAGTTTCATGGTGTATGTTCACTGTTCAGTATAGATTTACTGTATCATTGGACTGTGACCCTACCTAGGATTAATATATGATCTTACATTCATATATTCTTGGCCATAGTTGCCATTATGGATATTTTCAGCTGAGACAAAATATTAGCAAGTCTTGCATATCAACATTTTGATCTTGGTAAAAATGCAGTACTTTCAAATCTCTACTTTTAAGTATTTTCTCATAGTAATGGGTAGAAATAATACAAACACTAGCATAGTATGGATAGATGGCAAATGCCTGGAAACCTAGACTTTGTTGATGATATTGAGCAACACCCGTGCAAAGCTACAAAGATAGACACCGTTGCAAAAACAGCAGGACAAGTATGGCTCAAAATCAGTTATCCCAAAACTTCCTTGAAACCTGGACATTGAACAGTAACATCATACTCGAAGGCAAAAACATCAAAAAAGTAGAACAGTTCCTTTACCTGGGCAGCACCAAACTAGCCAATGGAGACCTCAAGAAAGATGTGACATCAAGGTTAGGAAAGGCATCCACAACATTCACTAAGCTCAACAATGTATGGAAATCAATAATCTAGAGAACCAAAACAAAATGGAGAATTTTCAACTCAAACATAATCTCAGTGCTAACATACATCTGAGAGAGCTGGAGATCTATTAAAATGTTAGAAAAATAAGTGCCTACAAAATAAACGCCTGTGTAAGTGTGACGGGTCCCCGGGGTGCAACACAGACCACTGAGCTCACCAAACCCATCAACCTGGGTTGCCTTTCACACTGTTGTGATGCTGATGTCAAGCTACAAGCCTCTGACAGGCACTGCACTCACACAGACATCCACAGCCAGGGACACACCCAACTGAGTTGTATGAATGATCCCACAGCCACTCGTTAACAATCAATGGGGAGACTCCAGCCAATTCCCCCCATCTCCTCAATCTTTCACCCCTGAACTGAACCGTCTTGCACTGGTCAGAAGCCTGACCAGTGTAAGTTCGTTACCTAGTTCGCCACTTCATCAAAGGAAAGTGGACATGCAGCAGCCTTTGTTAATCTAAGCTAAGATTTCCCGAGTACTTTAGACAAACTCACTGGCAAGCATAAAGCATTAAAATAAGCTTATTAACTACAGAAAGATAGATTTTAAGTAAATATAAGTGGTAGACATAAAGGTCAGAGATAGTTATCTTAAGAAAATAAAAAGTAAACACTCATTCTACATCTTAAAATTTTAGCCTAAGCCAGAGTTGAATCAAACCGCTTTTCTCAGCCTGACAGATGGTACAAGCATGTTACAGTTCTTCTATACACCGGGTGGGACTAGCTTCCAGCCTGGGACCAAACTTCCCTAATTCGAAGTTTTTGTCCTCCAGACATTCATCCAGGTGTTGAGTTGCAGAAAAAGAGAGACCAAATGATGTCACTTTCTCTCTTTTTATACCTCTTCCAACTGCTAGAAAGATTCTTTCTGTGGTGTGGGGGTCAATCAGTCCCTATTGGTCAAGCGGTCTCCATAGTGTATATGCCTTCTTCGAGAAGTCTCTGGGATAGTGGATTCGGTGTTGATTAGCCATTAACAACCATCTGGCTATTGATGGTTACTCTTTTGTTGTAACTGAAAGGCTGGTTGTAGGTGTTCCTAACTTCATAACATATTTCAGTAACACATACAGCAATACTTCATATACAGCAATAGTATGTGCAATCCAACAGGTTATTGTTGTTCAACAGATCATGACTTATAAAATGATACCTCACAAGACATACTTTGTACAAAACATATCATATCACAGTGGTGAGTATGGGGCTTTCAGGGTGCTCCTTTGAGGTACAGAGTGTCACAATAAGATTCTGGGCATTAGACAGAGATACTTCATTGCCAATAAAGCAATCAGAGAAATTGCCAACGAGCAACTTGTCTCCACTAGAATTAGAAGGAAGCATCGGGCATATATGGGGCATGTACTCTGGATGCCAACACACATACTCCTGCATGACACTGTCAAGTGGAAACCAACTGGTTTGAGGAAATGAGGGAGCCCAAGAGAAACCTTAAGAACCACCCGTGGCAGGAGGACAGAACAATCTATCTCAAGTCCAAAGCAGATGGAAGCAACAGCTAAATACAGAGAGGGATGGAAGAGACTGGTTTCTGGTCTGTATGCCGACATTGGTGCGAGAAGTATATTGTAATAATCTATGGGTACAAAATACAATGATTATTTCTTTTATCACATTAAACACTCGTGTATCTGTTAAAAGCAAGTAAAACATTTTGAGTGACAGCAGTTCTGAGTTAGCTAGTTTAGTAGTTACAGATGTTTAGTTCTGGCTGTTTGGCTCACCCATTGGCTTCTGGGAAAGTGGGACCCACAAAGGTGACAATAACCAACCTTTATGCCCCTGTGATCCTTGGACTGATAGTTGTTGGATCAGTCCTGAAGAACATCCTGGAGCAGCTTCAGGACTAGTTCAAGGTGTACTAGTTTCCCACAGTCCCACAGGGATAGCCAGAGTGCAGGAGCACTCTAGCCACCCTCCCTTTTCCCCAGTCACACCTGCTATGCCAAAAGAGGGTGACAGAACCATGTATGGCAGTCCAGTGATATCAGGGATTTCCATATAGCAAAGGTCTCCCTAGTTGGCTAGTTATGCCAGCTTTAAGGCCTGTGCACCACCAGAGTGGCACAAAACAGCCTTAACAGAGCTGAGGATCTACCCCACTATGTTTTCACCAATAGATTTCTTGGTAGACAGAAGTACAGAGACCATAAATAGGTTTTAAGAGGGTTTGCACAGTCTCCAAACCATATAATAGTTTCCTGTGAGTCAGCTGCATTGCATTATAATTGACTCTAGTGTTTACAGATGATATTGCCACAGTCTTCTCTCCCAGGTGCTTTGATATTGCATCCATTCAGTGCTCACTTGTGATGCAGCTTTAGATAAATACGTAAGGTCCAGTGGTACACCCAAAGTACTGCAATTGCATCAATATCCCCGGGTACTTTTTGAAAAAGACAATGGCTTCCCTAGGTTCCCAGCCTGTAATTCAAAGACACTCCTGGCTGCCCATCTAATAAAGAGAGAACGGCTCCATCCATAATGGGCTAGTTTTTTATTAAGTAACATTCTTTCAGGAGACACTCTGAAAAGTAGACATCCTTAAACATGAGGTAGTCATTTATATTACAAGTCACAAATTAAATAGCATAAAGAAATGAAATGAAAATATACAAAAGCTGCTTTATTAAAAAGTATCTAGTGGATTTGTTCATGTTATTGGAAAGCTTTGTTGCAGAGACAGGCTCTAAAATTTACAAGGACCCTTTGTCAAGAAACATAGCCTGAATGCAGTGGGAGACTTGAGAATGCTGCTTATTTTCAGTGCTTTCATTTCAGATGTTGTACCCTTTTGCTTCAGTCAATTTTCAAATGAATATGTTTTCGCCTTAACTATAAAGGTGAAAGAAAAATAACCTTTGCAACCTATAGTTAAAGTTCAACTCATAATTTTGTAGAAGATTCTCAAGCAAGTGTTTCATTTGCAGTTGGGGAAACAGAAACACATTATATGTGTTTAAAGTCAATGCAAGGAAACAGAACTCCACAACACATATTTAATATAGGTTTGATTTCCTGTGGAATGCTTTCCAGATGTTCTGTCAAACAGGCCTCTAGAAGATATGGTCTGGGGTAATTTTTTGAAAACAGAAAGAAAATTCTGTTCTGTGTCACTGTATCAGAAAATTACTGTTCTAATGCTTTATTACTTTATCCTGTGTCCATAATTTGCACCATATTTTTGAAAATTGTTTTATTACACAGAAAGGCCAGTAGTGTAAAATATTTATATTACCCTATTGCAAATAAATCAGATTGATTTAGACTCGCATCTGAGAGTGGTAGTTTCTCTTAAGACCCAGTGGAGACACAGTTACCTTAAATTTAAATTGCACTAATACATGATCTTATGGTACTCAGGGGTTTAAACTAACACTGACAATCATTGGATTACAGTTCTGGTGAGTTCTTTTGTCTTGTTGTACCAGGCATTGAGAATAAGGATATGTTGTGTCCCAAGTGATTAACCCATGCAAGAGAAGAGGAAATAAAGAAAAATTCTACACTGCTGACTTGGCTTATCTTGCTTTGCTTAAAATGCAGTAGCAAAACATACCAGGAGACAGGGAGTATATTTATTGTTTTAGACCAGGGGTTCTCAAACTTCATTGCACCGCAACCCCCTTCTGACAACAAAAGTTATTTCACGACCCTAGGAGGGGGGACCAAAGCCTGATCCCGCCCAAGCTCCACTGCCCTGGAGAGGGGCTTCAGCCCCGGGCCTCAGCAAGTCTAAGCCAGTCCTGGCGAATCCATTCAAAGGGGGTCCCGACCCACTTTGGGGTCCCAACCCACAGTTTGAGAACTGTTTTAGACTAATTGCTACTTAGGAAAAGCAGTGTAGTTATGGAAAAACACACTTAACTGAATGTAGATATTGTCAGTTTTAAAAGTATATGTGTGTTTATGGAAATACTTGTGTTCTAATTGACATTTTTACTGATATTTATTTTACATAAGGTGAACTAACTTTTTTTTAGGATAAATTAAATCAGGAATGGAATATCTGTGTGATACTTAATACATTAAATAAATAATAAGAAAATAGTTGAAAATCAGCTCCTGAAGTCCACGGTTCTGTATGTTACTTGCAAGTTGCCTGTCAACAGCTAATGTGGAGAAACAGCATTCTGTACTCAGCTCGGGGAGGGAAATGTAAATTCATTTAATCTTCACTGTTTTGGGCTTTTCTCCCCTCACCAAAAAAAGAAAACACAAGTAAATGTTTGAAGGGGAGCCTTCCCCCTGCTTCTCCCCCCCCCCCAAAAAAAACCCCCAAACACAATTTTTTTCAGTGAAGTTAATAGAGCTGCTGGTTAATTAATGTATATAAAGGTATTTCATAAGTTTTTAAAAACTAATTAAGACCTGTTGAAATTCATAGTTGTGCCCAACTACCCAGGAGTGTATGTATTTAAATAAGTAAATATGATACTAGTTAAAAGCATGCAAGTTTAGAGGTACTGAAGGAAAAAAGTCAGCACAGACAAGTCAAAATAGAAACCCCTGGTGCTAGTGTAACCCCCTTTTCTGTCTTTCCTTCTTTCTCCCTCCCCCACTTTTTTTCTGGTTTTCAGAAACCTCACTGCAATAATTACATCTGCTGTTTCTACTTGCTCTGAGTTGACCAAACATTCCCAGATAAGGTGGCAGTATAGAGGCTTTAGTAACTGTAAATATGTAGTTGCTATTTCAGCAGAATAGAGGGAGTGCAGGAAGATATTAACCATGTTCAGTAGCTGTTTTGAAGCTAGTTTGGAAATCTTTAAGGGCCATCATTCCTGTAAATGCATGCACATGTGCACATAGCCTTCATTCGAAGCAGGGCCGATGCTTCCACTAGGCGACCCTAGGCAGTCGCCTAGGGCGGCAGGATTTGGGGGTGGCATTTTGCCGTCCTCAGCGGAAATTTGGTGGTGGGGGGTCCTTCCACTCCAGGTCTTCGGCGGCGGGTCCTTCACTCGCTCCGGGAGCCGCCACCGAAGTGCCCCGAAGACAGGACCCCTGCCGCCGAATGCTCAGAGGAGGAGCGCTGCCACCTAGGGAGGCAAAAACCCTGGCACCGCTCCTGATTCGAATTTGAAAGCCCTGACCAGTCAATAGTGAGTTCTATTAGGGGTGCAAAACTGGCAGGCATTTTGAGCACCAGTCAGAAGATCCAACTCAGCCCTGTAGGGAGAAGATAAGGCTGCCAGCAGTAACCCAGAATGAATCTGTGGGTTGGATCTCAATACACTTTCCTGTCATTTTACAGGTTAATTGGACCTTACTGGTGTGAAGCAGTTATATGTTAAGGTATCTGTAAAGTCCTTAGTCCCAAGAAGGAAAATAAGTAATTTTTTTTTACATAGCATTGGGTTATAGTTAAGGGGATAGGGAAGTTTGCTACTTGCCTAAAAGACTGCTGCCTTACTCTTGTTATTCTAACAAGAATTAGAATTGCTTAGAATTAAGTAAGATATTTGTGTGAATATCTATATTTTTGAGACACAAAGTATGGTCTTGTGCCCTGACAAGTAAAGCACCAGTCAGCCCTGCAGAGAGAAGCTAGAGCTGCCCGGGTAACCCAGACTGAATCGGTGGGTTGGCGCTCAATATGTAATTCATAGACTGTAATTTTGTAGTCAGTGGGACTGAGACTGGGAAAATACGATAAAGGAGGGATCGTAGACTAGGGGCCAAATGTCTTCATGAATTGTATTCCATCATTGAAACAAAGACCCCGTGTTAGCCTAACTGCAACAGTAATTGTCAGTTTTTCTTATTTGAAATTGAGTATGTGCTCAATATTGTTGATGCTGAAACAATTGGACTGGAGTGGGGGGCACTGAAGCCTGAGGGGTCTGACTGCTCTGGGGCCCCGCCACCTCCCAGCATGTGGCTGAAGCTGAAGAAGTCACAGAGGTCTCTTAAAGTCACAGAATCTGTGACCCCATGACAAAATCATATCCTTAGTTATAAGTTAGACACATACAAAATCTGAGAGACTGTGCACTGGCCAATGCCATATCCATACTCACATATCCAAAGATTTCATAGTTGGGTGGATCTCTCAACAGGTGGTCATCGATAGAGGGTTTCTGCTGGGACCTTCCCAGTGAGGTCTTCCCACTCTAGCCCAATCAGGGGACCTCTTTTATCATATTGTTCTGACCCCACATCTATCATATTGTTCTGACCCCACCTTATGCATATGCATGAGGGTTCCAACCCTCCTTTTCCTTATCTGTACTTCCACACCCCATAAACTTTGGGGTGCCCTGATTTTCATTGGTTGTTCTCTTAGTTCCCTTTTTCCTTATTAGCATCTTATTAACATTTATGTCAACCTGTTTCCAAGGTAAACTGTGTTCAGAACAGAACTTGTTGTTATGTTACAATCAGGTGTCTTGCGTTCTTGACTTTCTAGATGGGTACATTACAACATACTTACTGAAACATCACCTATTGGCCCATTTTTCCCATAATTTTGTGACTTTACTGACGCAGGGTTATTCTTAGGTTACCCATTTATGTCTAGCTTCCTTAAGCATAGTGTGGCTAAGTTGAAATCTTAGAGGCCTCAGCCTATAGGTCTTGCATTACAGCCATTCTTTACTCATATACCTAATACACACTCATCGCTCCTAAATACTTGTCAATCTTATACTCCTATAGTCCTATCCTACTTATCTATTCATCGCACATTGATTATATACGACATAACATGAGTTCACCATGACAATAACTCACCTCAGTGATCAAATGAACTAAGTGGCTACATGTTGCACAGTGCCACAGATGAGGCCACTTTATTTGCTTCCTACTAGAGAGGAATGGTATATTTCAGCTTGGCTTTTCTAGTTTGATTTGACTGAAATCACTGTATCCACATGTTCATGTACTTAGCCTGAAATTTTCCAGCATCTGAGGTATGCTATTCTGCTGTTTGAATGTTAATGCAGCACATCCCTTAAAGTGACTGTGTTGTGTCTGCCAATGGTGTCTAGACACTAGAGCAGGTTTGACTAATTAGTGTAGTCACCCAGATGGCTCGACTGGCGTCTGTGCACTCTGTACATTTGTGCAACTGAGACAGGAATGGAAACGTAATCCATAGGCAGTATCTCTGCTGAATCCAAATGGCATCCTATCGAGTATCCTTGCTAAGCTTGTCACATCTGGAAATTGCTCTTTACCTCATTTACTGACCAAACTTATGGACTTTGGGGAAATATTATCTACTTGCTGTAACAAGTGAATAAATCATGTTTTTAGCAGTGTCCACTCAGATCCACCACAGACTCCTGCATGGTTTCATGCACTTAAGCAGTTTTGAAATTCTGTCCAAAGGAGGGCAGTGGTACACTCCCAGTTTGCAAAACGAAAGACGCTCAGTGGAGATAGGCATTTGTGGTGTGGTTCACGAAAGCTCCATTTTTAGGTACCTCAGCAATCCACAAAAGTCCTACTTGGCTGCCACCTAACCTTGTGTGTGCAGGTGCTGAAGTGTTTTGCAATAAAAGTTTTCTAGGTGCCTATATTTCTGCCTCTCTGCATGCCTACTGCTGCCTCCCTCTGAGTGCCTATCTTCTGCCAAAGGATTAGAGCAGGGGTAGGCAACCTATGGCACGCGAGCTGATTTTCAGTGGCACTCACACTGCCCGGGTCCTGGCCACCAGTCTGGAGGGCTCTGCATTTTAATTTAATTTTAAATGAAGTTCCTTAAACATTTTAAAAACCTTATTTACTTTACATACAGCAGTTTAGTTATATATTATAGACTTATAGAAAGAGACCTTCTAAAAACGTTTAAATGTATTACTGGCACACGAAACCTTAAATCAGAGTGAATAAATGAAGACTCAGCACACCACTTCTGAAAGGTTGCCGACCCCTGGATTAGAGCAATTCACAAACCAGGGATGGTAGGTATTCAGCCACTTAAGTCACATGTGGGGGGTTGATTTGATAGCCATACTCAGAGGCTGCCTACTGGATCAGGTTCCTCAGTCCAGTTCATACACAACAGCTGGGCAGGGAGGACAGCATCCCTTATAACTCTTAGCCTAGTAGATTGCTCATCCAGGATGTGGGAGACCTGTGGTTCAAGATCCCCCTCCTGAGGGAAAGAAGGGATTTGAACAGGGATCATCCGTCTCTTAGGTGAGTGCCCTAACCACTAGGCTATGGAATATTCTGATGTAGGTCTGCCTCAATCTCTCTTATTGAAGTTGTTTCACTTCAGTTAAATATAATTAAATATCAGTTGGGCTTGTGAAAAAACTAGAATTACTCTATAGCCCAGTGGACACTCACACGAGAGGTTTCAAATCTCTTCTCTCCCTCAGGAGGAGGGGACTTGTACCAGGGGTCACTCACATCTTGAGTGAGTACCGTATCTACTATGCTAAAGGTTATAAGGGAGGTCTTCCTCCGCCGTTGTTTTGTTTCAGGCCCCACACACAATTTAGATAGCCAAACACCTCTCTTCCCCCAATTCATGATTCGGAAGCAGAGATAGACATGTCCCTGCAGCCCGGACTTATGTGCTGAACTCTGAGAAGAGGTAGGTCTTAGCACACACAACCTCTGGTTGGTATCTTCCATTGGCTAGCACAGACAATTGTTCCTATGATTTTTCCAAAGTACCTAAAAGTAGGGCATTCAGCCTCGCAATATTTAAATCCATTTGCTGATCCCACCCCAGATACTTTTGAAAATCCCAGTAGGTGCCTATCTGCATCTTTAGGCACCTAGGACCAGATTTTGAAAGGACCAGGTAAAAGGTATCTATGGCTCTTATTCAGGAAAGCATTTAATACTTATTTAGCTTTAAACTTAATTTTAAGTCTGTTCTTATGTGTTCTTCTGAATTAGGGATGCTTTCCTGAATCAGGGCCTATATCCCATCGCTTCTTAATACATTGAGTTACAGAAGAAACTGAAAATAGATGATAGCAACTAAATATGTGTGTTAGTAAAGTACACACTAATCTTTTGTACTCACAGGTACCAAATAAATTACTCTCTTCGTGGAGATATGACCTGCTAATTTGCCACCAGAGTCTGGGTTGTAGTGTTTAATCCCATATAATTTTAAAGTCTCAGTATTTCCCTTAAAACAGCATCACAATTGGTACAGTTTATGTGCTTTCTTCTTGTGTGAACGTACTCTTGATAATGCCTAACATTATCATTTACAGATGTAAGCGAGAGAGGAAGGTTTTGTAGTTTTGGAAGCTGGACTGGGACTCAGGAGCTGTGTGTTTCATTCTCTGCTCTACAACAGACACTGTGTATTGCTTTAGACATGGCAGTGAATTTCTCAGTTCCGCATCTGTACAGTGAGATAATACTTCCTTTCCCCACTCTTTGTTTTGTTTACTTCAAAAGTAAATTCTTTGTGGAGGAAGGGCAGTCTCTTGCTTTGTGTATGTACAGTGCCTAGCATAATTAGACTATAGTCTGGGTTAGGGTCTCTAGGTGCTACTGTAGGAGAAATACATCAGCTGCAACAAAGAATTTTCCTATGCTAAGTGAAAATAATTCGCCAGAATTAAAACTAAATTGATAAATTTACAGTGCCAGGAAGTGTTCCTTGCTCTCTTTTACTATACAGCACCAAGCACCATGATGGACATTTACTAAATGCTGAATAATAATTAATAATTAAGTCCTTTGGAATCTTAATAGTATCCCATTTTGGTCAATTCCTCCTATTCAGATGTCTGTTTTGGTCAAAGCACAAATAATCAGATAAAGGTCTCCTTTAGGATGTCCCTCCCCCACAAAAAAACATAGAAAATCATGTTAGTTAATGGAGAATTGAAAAAGTTTATTCCTCATCCATATAATACACTAAAGGGAAAAACTGAGAAAACATTAATATCTTCTAAGTCGGTGTGTGAAACACATCTGAACGTATATACACTCAAGGTTAGAGCCTTCAACAGTCCATTTTGGTCACGAAGACTCTCCCTTTTTCTTCACAACCTCTCCATGCATCTCTTTGAGCAACCAGCTAGTGCCATATCTTTCTTTAGTTCCTACTTCCACGAGACTTCATGATCTCTTCTCCAAATCTCTCTCCTTTTGGGGATGAAACTCTGCTCCCATTTAAGTCAACGGAAAAGCTTTCATTAACTTCAGTGGGGCACAATTTCACCTCAGGTTTATTCCGTCTGGGATTTTTTCCCCTATATCATTCCTCCAAACTCTTTGGGTGACATCCTGGCCCCAGTGAAGTCAATGGGAGTTTTCCCCCGAGTTTAAAAACTGCTAGACAATAGCTGTGCCTCTAACCACCACTACCCATTGCCATACTTCTTTCTTACTGCCACTTATGATTATCCCTGCTTTATTACAGAGAGTATTGCTTCTGATTATCAGGTTTTCCTGCAACTATACACCTTTTGAATATTTTAAGTAGTCACATCAACAGACTTTTAAGAACTTTTCAAATGGTTCATTTCCATAAGTGTATTTCTAACCCACAAATTTCAAGTGCCTTGGACCTTCTTTCATCAGTGATCTATTCACCTGTAGGCTGAGGTTCGCCTCCAAATAATGAAATACACAGAGAAGTTTTACATAACTCACTGAATACTGGGAAAAACTTACTGCTTTTAAATGTACAGTATTCATTTTATAAATGGCATACATATCCACAATTGTGCAAACAATGCCATAGTTCAATTAGCTAGCCTTAAAAAGAGACGAAGTGGCAACTGCCTCAGATAATTTCAAAACATCAAAGAGCTTTTTAAAAATACTCCAGAAAGAAATGTATAAAGGTGTAATTAATATTGCCTAAAGCAACAGGGCATGCTAATATGAGGTGAGTCCATGTCACAGAATTTGTTTTTATGTACAAGACTGATTTAAAAAAAATCCTTGGGGTCTTTTTTTTTTTTTTTTTGAACAATATTTCAAAGCTTATTCATTTAACCCTCAGAATATTTGAAAGATCAAGATCATAAAAGAAAAATTGAACTTGTGTTCTTTCTGTATTTTTGGCTGCTCCAAATATTTTTACTAGTGCTATTACTTGTACCACGTTTGGGGGATTTTTTTGTTCAAATGACTGGTACCTGTTTTGAGCAGATTTGCATAGGATTTATCAATAGGATCATTTTTATTTTATTTGGTTAGTAATATGCACAATATTTAAGGTACACTTTTCAGAAGATCTGCAGTTTACTTTGAGGTGATTTCATTTGGCTACAATAGGACCATTTAATTTTTTTTTTTTTTCCCCCACAAAAAGAAGAGATTATTTTCCTTCCTTGGAAGGTGATTTTTTTGGTGGCACGCTCAATTCCTTTTTTATGCCAAAGGAGAGGAAAAAATCATTATTATGGCCATGCACATGGAGGATTTGTGATTTGGACACTGGAAATGAATTCATTGTTTTGAATATAGTTGTGTTATATATTTTATATTACACATGTGATTGTCTATATACACTATACATATATACACACACACCCTGCGTGAATATAATCATGTAAACTAAAACACAAACACTCACTACAAATGCTACTCACTATTCAAATTATCAAAATACTCAGTTAGATACTAGAGAATGAGCAAGATGCTTAACCAAATAGTGTCCCTACTCAAAAACTGGTTAGAACTGCCACATTGAAGGAATATGAAATTAACATAATATTCAGAGTAACTGTTGTCAAACGTCTTTTGTATTATCCCACTGCTTATTATCAGCATCTCTAAAAGGGTTGTCATCCCTGCCTAAAGGAGTTTTAATACCATGTACTATGCTTTAGGCAGGGCTTTGGTTATCACTGACTAGGTAATTTTTGTATCCCAGTTTATTTAAAGAGCTGTATCACTGGTTTGGGCTGGCTGGTGACCATGCTGTCAGCTGTGTCACAGTGATCAGAACATTTTGGGCCAGATCCTCAATTTAGTGTATATCAGCATTGATCAGCTGAAATTAATGGAGCTACAATAATTTACCCCAGTTGAGGATCTGACCTCCTGTTTTTATTTCACACATCACAGGACTTTTCTTTCCACCGTAGACTCAGGTTTAAATAATCTGTAAATTTAGAGCCTCTAAATCTGTGTCAAAGCTAAGATCATAAGTAAAACAAGTTTGGTGGCCTAAGCTTAGGCTGGGTCTACACTACCCGCCTGAATCGGTGGGTAGAAATCGACCTCTTGGGGATCGACGCTCTTACTCCACCAGCGGAGGTGGGAGTAAGCGCCGTCGACGGGAAGCCGCAGAGGTCGATTTTGCCGCCGTCCCTACAGCGGGGTAAGTCGGCTGCGATACGTCGAATTCAGCTATGCTATTCGCGTAGCTGAATTTGCGTATCTTAAATCGACCCCCCCTGTAGTGTAGATGTATCCTTAGTTTCCATTGGAAAGTAATCCACGTCCGTATTTGATACAATTAGTTGTCTGTTCAAGAGCATTTAAGAACTAAGGTAGCATGGAAACTCAATTACTTTTTGTCTCTAGAGAGAGACAGAAAGATCCTGCAGGTCAGGGAGAACATTTATTGGCAATCTAGTGCAGTGGTGCTTGAACCACAGCTGTCTGAACTATAATTGGCCTATGAAAACTTAGACATGCGATGCTACTAGATTGTTAACTTTCATTACCACAAATATTCTCCAGAAATTAACACAGAATTCAAGCTGTATGCACTAGGGATCAGTTGAGCACTTCTGAGCCTCCTTCATGGTTTACTACAACAAATACATTCTTTAAACAGGCTGTACAGTAAATGACCAGTGTTGTTACATCCAAGGGGTTAGTTATGGGAGCTTAAAAGCATTTGGCAATGAGGGAGCATGTTAAGTGAGTTCTGGAGGCAGGCACCTTGTAGTCCAAGGGAAAATGGGACAATTCTAAACATTGTGGCACCTGCCAAAAATGTATTGAGGATTTTCAAGACACTAATCTGTGCTCCTGCAGCTCAAAAAAAAAGCCTTTGTTTGCGGGTTTTGCCTACTTACATAAATAATGACATTTAAATCTGTGGAGCTCTTTGAACACCCAGATACTACACATGGAACAATTTTTGTTCCCTGCCCACATTGTGAAGATTTTGTGCCACACAGACTCAGTATGCTTTCTTTACATGCAAGAGTTTAGTCTATGTCCTTGAAACATAATTTATAAAAATCTTCTTATATGTAATAATCTAAGAAACTCCCAGTGGACTATCCTTCCCCTCCCAGATTCCATTTTCCCAGACATCTCAAACATGCTCTCTCAGCCCTGGTCTACACTGTGTGTGTGGGGGGGGAATCAATCTAAGTTACGCAACTTCAGCTACACGAATAACGTAGCTGAAGTCGATGTACTTAGATCGACTTACGGTGGTGTCTTCACTGCGGTGAGTCGACTGCTGCCACTCCTCCATTGACTCTGCTTGTGCCTCTCGCGGCGCTGGAGTACAGGAGTTGACGGGCGAGCGCTCTGGGGTCGATCTATCACGTCTAGACTAGACGCGATAAATTGATCCCCGCTGGATTGATCGCTGCCTGCCGATCCGGCGGGTAGTGAAGACATACCCTCAGTCTCTAAGGTATTGATTGGGAAAACACCACAGTGTCTAACTGCTTGCCCAAATTTTCTTCATGATGCTATTGTTCTCTTCTTAACCTGCACATTTAAAAAATCTCTGTGGGGTCAGTTTGCCAACTTGCTGAGCCCTTGCACACATTGTATTCTCTGACATGAAGTACAGTAAAGAGTTAATGAAAATTCAGAGACCATGTATCGTTAAATAGGATGTACCTGAAAATCTGTAGACAGTTACATTACTCCACAGAGATCTTTAAAAAAAATATGAGGGCAGAGATTCCACAGAGCTTGGTGGGGGGAGGGAGAGGAATGAAAAGAGAAAGGGGGGAAAATAACAAGTTGGTGTCAGTGAGACATTTATACGGGGTTAGAATTATATAGCAACCGAGGA
The DNA here is from genome assembly GCF_013100865.1 of Trachemys scripta elegans. Lineage (NCBI taxonomy): Eukaryota > Metazoa > Chordata > Testudines > Emydidae > Trachemys > Trachemys scripta. Next base: position 113,133,633 of record NC_048304.1, read on the forward strand.
ATAGATTGAAAAAAAGTTCAGATACAGTTTGAATAAGCAGGATGCTTTCTTTAACTAAGTCTGGGAACCTTTTGAAGTTTGCACATCACACTTTCTATCCAATTAGTAAGACCGGTGAAATAATAATAGCAAACAAAATTAGTCAGTCTCTGGAGGATTCTGCCAAATACAGAAAAGTAAAACCGGTCCAAACCAGTTGGTTCTTACTAACTTCTGTGTTTCCTTTAACACTGTAAAACTATCTAATGTGATAGAAAATAATGTTTAGCCCTTACTGTTCCTTGCATCTGCAAAGTGCTTTGCAAAGTTTAACTAATCCTCAAATGTTTCTGTGAATGACTATAAGCAAAGGACCATTACCCCCATTTCACAGATGAGAAAACTGAGGCAAAGAGGTTAAATAGTTTTCATTTATATAACATCCTGGGTGTGCATGTCCATTCATAGGCAAATAAAAGTATTCCTGCCCTGATTACCCTACAATTTCAAGTAAATCACCAAAACAACAACTATGAGGACAGGCCAAGGTAGGTAAGGGAATGCCAACATGGAGACTGGAAGATGTAACTTGCCTAGGGCCATGGTGGGATCTTGAGCCTGCTCCATTAAAGTCTATGGGAGTTTTGCCTTGGACCTCAGTGGGAGCAGTATCAGGCCTTTGAAGTGCTGAGATTAAACTCAGAGTTCCTGGCGCTCAGCCTTTTTCTTGAATCTCTAAAATAAGTTATAATAATAGTCTGCATACATATCGCACTTTTTCATTCGTAGATCTCATCGCACTTTTCAAAGGTGGGTAGGTACTAATGTTCCCATTTTGGAGATGGAGTAATGGCAAAGTGAGGGTCTCATAGTAGTTCAGTACCAGGTCTAGGAACTGAACTCGGGTTTCCTTACTTTAAGCCCTCAGCTCAATCCAGTCGTCTTCTGCTAAGTGCACATTTTACAAGGTCAAAATGTTTTCTCCAGTACTGTAGCTCCAGGGGACTATGTATGCTATACTATCTGGTAAGGCCTGCTTCCCCTGGTTTAGCCAGCCTGTTCTGCGGGCAGGATCACATTACATGACAACCCCTTGTGTGACTCCTTGGGCATAAATGTATAGTTCTGCATAATCAATAAACCACTTGTTCTAGCAGATATTCTGTTCTTTTAATACAGATTTTCTTCCAGATGTCATACTCCTGCTCTCTGATCAGAGTTCAGAATCACAAAACGTGAACTCTTTAATGATGGCTTCTCTTGTTTGCCTGTGCTTGGTGGGAAATGCAGAGCACTCATTTTGATATAAAGTGTATATTTCTGTGTGCAGTGTCCTTGGCTGACTGCATACCTTAACACTTCTCAGATATGCACTCCAAAAGCAGACAGGGATGTATTTAAAAAGAGAGTCTTGCCAGTTTAAATGTGTATTATGTATGTATTTAAGAAGATGAAATATTGACAAAAAAAAGAAGAGTGCAAAAGGTAAGGCTGCCTGGAGGCTTGATTTTTAAAGATATGCATTTTTTTTCTTACCATGTTGCAGATCTCGCCTTGCAGATTTTTTCACAAACTGCCAGCCTGAGTCACGGTCTATTAGTAGCTGTCTGAAGGAAAACTATGCTGACTGCCTCCTCGCTTACTCGGGGCTTATTGGTAAGAGCTTTGCGGGGAGTGGGTGCTCTCTGAGTGTTGCTTGCAAATGGAACAAAAGAGTGACATCTTGAAGGCCTGCTGAAAACAAAAAATAAAGTTAATGCTCTGGGCCATATTGCGCCATGAGATTGTGGGCAGAATTCTCCTAATTAAATCAATGGCCCTTTGTTTTCTGGAGTAAATTGAGCTGTACAATAGCAAGAAGAAGAAGGGCAGAGGATGAGGGAAAGAAATGGGCTTGACTGTGAAGAAAATCGGTATGCAAGCAAGTAGAAGTAAAGCTTGAAAACAAAGGGATTGATATTGGACAGGCCCATTGAGTAAAAGGTGAATAGAGTAAAAAGAGTAGGTGATACTAAAATTTGCTAGTGTTTGCTGTTATCAGAAAAGCAGGTGGTATTGACATATTTAGGGAACGCTTAACATGAATTGAAAAATGAGACCGCAATAGACCAAATCAGTCTCATTTCACTTCCATCAGCTGTAGTTTTAATGATCTTCCTATGGCCCTTCAAACTGTTTTCTGAGATGCCTGTCCATGGAGGTGAACTTATCTCCTGAAATCCTCTCCTTCTCCAATAATTCGTTTTGCTCGCTGCCACCTGCCTGACTCTCAACCAGGGGATGCTTATATGAAAGTCAAATTTCATATCCCACCCATGCTGTTTGATTCCTGATTGGGAGAACTCATCTCGGGGAAGGGAACTTTCCACAGAAATGTCATGGCTGGACAATAAAGAAAAAAGGGAGCATTAAGACTGTGAAACAAACAAATCACAAAAATGGTCACTAGGTAAGGGTGTTGTTGTTTTTTCAAGCTCACAGCCTGCACCTGCCATGATGCATTCATAGCCCCTTTTGTTAGGAGTGAAAGCCCCAGCCGAGCCCCTGAAGCATATCCTGCTGTTAAATAAATGTCTTCTGAAATATCATCCAGAACAAAACATGTACAGAATGGTCTGATCTTGCTGGAAAATGAAATTAAAAGCAAGTCCTCAAAATGAATAAGGTAAATTATACATGGTGACTACTAAGAAAAGACATGGTAGTTTTAAAGACCACAGTCCAAGATTTAACAGAAAAAATAATATATAGAAAGCAAGACACAGGAGCAGTGACTGATAAAAATTCATTTGACTCATGAACAAAGAACTGAGTAGCGAAGAAATCAGATTCAGTCAATGAAATTAAGGGTGGTAGCTGCTGGCAAGGAGTAACTCTTGTACTAATGGATAACTCTGGATAAGAGCTGTTGGCAGATTGTTACTGGGCCTAGTGACTTTTGTAGAGGATTTTATTGGATCCATTTTGCAATTTAACCTTAAGGATGACCCAGTTCATGTAGAGAGGTGCTTTTGTGTTCCTATAGGCAATGATATTGCACAAATAGTATAACACTGCATAAACACTTTCTGACACCAGGGACGTGGAATGGGTCCCTAAGGAAGTGAAATCAAAAGGAGATCTAACTTCTGAAGGGGGAAATAAACATTTTTCTTCTCTCCTAACAGCCCCCAGACACATGCATGAAGATAGGAGCTGACTAGTGTTACAGCAGTTTACACTTCTCAACTGTAGTTCAGATAAACAAAGGAATGTACTAAAACAACCCTTCCTTGTTGTGGAACAAGAAGATCCTGATTCTGAGCTCAGTCAGACCAGTGTAGATCTGGAGTAAATTCATTAGCTTCAATAGAGAAACTCCAAATTTACAGCAGTCTAGATGAGACCAGAATCAGGGCCAGAGTCACCCTACTGACTGTTATAAAATATATGGGAAGCAGAAAAATTTTGGTTAACTCTTTGTAGCAAGCTATTCCAGGTTCATTCATCTAAATACCAGGCATCTCCAGCTGGCGTGGCTAAGAGAAACTACTGTTCATTAAAATAGAATGCTCTTCCATTTAGTTACTTCATAAGAGGTTGCATACAATTCTGAAGAGATGGCAGCAAGATTTTGTAACCGCTGCACTGTTTGTTTCGGGAACATGAAGGTTCTCTGAGGAATGGACAGTGGATCTGCCTCTGCTCTCACATACACTGATGTAAACTAGAGGCAACTCCACTGAAGTCAGTGGAATTAGAAGTAGAAGAAAACTGGTATAAATGAGAGTAGAGTCATGCCCATTGGCAATAGGTGAGATGTTACATCAGTTAAATGAAAAATAGGTTGCATGGAGGGGTGGTTTTGGATTGTATTGATATGATATACACAGTTTGAAAGTATATTTGTAGGAAGGGATTTTTGGTTTTGTGTGTGAGCTAATGAAAATCAATGAATACAGGTTTTGGTTGTTTTTTTTTTTTTTTTAAGTGATAACCTGTAAAGAAAAAAAACATGGTTATTTGGTGTAGAAAAAGGTTGGCGATTCAAAGATGTGAAACCCAGCACATTGGTCATTCCTAAGTTAAGCACACTGGTCCCGTCTCTGCTCCCGCACTGATTTCATACAAGTGTAACTCTACTGAATTCAATATAATGTTTTCCATTAATTTTCTGAAGCTTTTTCCCTTATTTGTTTTCCACATCCTGTCCTTTTAATTTCCCTATATCTCCCTGAAATTCCATAGGATTTTGTGTTAGTGAACTAGGATTGCAGGATCAAACACTGTACTGCTAGGGATACCCAGAGCTATGAACCACTCCGTTACCTCTCTCAACATGTTCCTAGCTGTCTTACATATGAATCACTTAAAACCGGTTTCAGTGCTAGAAGTGTGAATCTCAGTTACCCGATAAACTGTGTGTAAATCCTGCCAACTACACCACTGTAACATGCTGCTTATGAGCCACTTGTGCTAGCTCTCTGTCTCAGCAAGAATGAGTTTTGTTGGCAGTTGCACTTTGTATCAGTTCCTGCCACACCAATCTGTCTTCCTCACGAGCAAACTCCGCAAGGCTCTCCTTGCCCCAGCCTTGCCTAGCAGGTTAGTCAGTAAACTCCAGCCCCCAAACTCCTCAGAGATGTTTCTCTGCAGTGTATGGCCCCTATCACTGTGTATTCACAGAAGATACTAAGATGGCTGCTCTGATTAAAAAGTCAGTATATCACAGCTTATTCATTTACTGGGGTAAATAGCCCCTACTGTTCAAACACAGCACAGAATTGGTTTATAGTAAAACTAAAACAAGTTTATTAACAAAACAGAATTGATTACGTAATACCCAGTAAAAGAGCTAAGTGTAGAGATCGTTACAAGCAAATAAAAATGGAAACACGCATTTAAAAGTCAAAAACTTAATCTATCAAGATACAGTCTTTGTTCAAGATGGCCTCTCTCACCCACAGTCTACTTTCCAGCTTTTCACTTGCTGGGTTGGCCAGGACTCATCACAGAAATCAAATCACTTGGTTTCTTTGTCTCCTTAAGGTGAAGGACAAAGTGGGGGTGGGGAAGGGGCCTCTGTCTGTTTCTTATATCCCAAAAGGGATTTCTTTGTTGTACAAGTCAGGAAGCCCTCTTGGGAATTCAGTCTCCTGTGATTCCCTGGGGTGCAGGAGCCATGTTAATTCTCTGTCTCTCAAGTTCAGGAACAGGATAAATAACCCCGGCTCGTTTACCTGGATAGCTTTGTTTACTGCTAATATTTAAAAAGAGGTTAAACCCATATTCCATTGTCTAGGGCAGGCAGACCTATGTATCACCTTAACCTAGGCTAGGCTGTCTTGTCTTAAACATGTTTTAGTAACATCTTACAGAGGGAATTTATAACTTCATACATAAGGTTAACACATGCATTTTACAATTATATTAATAACCAGCATGTTGTTAGCTTTCAAATGATCCCTCACAAGGCATATTTTGTGCAGATATTATTGCAGTAGTGTGTAGAGTGTGAATACAGGGGTGCCTAGAGTCACAAGCACATAATTCTGGATCTTGTTAAAAAATAAAAAGAAAAATAAATTAATGGAGATATCCCATCTCCTAGAACTGGAAGGGACCTTGCAAGATCATTGAGTCCAGCCCCCTGCCTTCACTAGCAGGACCAAGTACTGATTTTGCCCCAGATCCCTAAGCGGGCCCCTCAAGGATTGAGCTCACAACCCTGGGTTTAGCAGGCCAATGCTCAAACCACTGAACTATTCCTCCCCCCAGTTATAATTAGCTGATCTTTAAGCCGGGGCCCAATGACTTCTGTCATTCTGCATTCTTGCTGAGCTTGTGTTTCTTCTCTTTCTTCTACTTTGCTGACAGTCCTGTTGTAAAGCATATGTACTTAGTAATTTTAACAGTCTCTGCTAGGCCTGGGTCGATTCCTGTAGTCAAATTCCACATGTTCAGGATCACGCCTTGGTTGGAGGAACTTACCGGTAGTTAAACTTTTTTTCATTCTTAAAAGATATTCTGATTCGAGCTGGGAGATGTGTTGAGGTTCAGGTCAGTTTTGCCTCTGCCTAATGCATGCCTTTGATGCCTGCTCCAGAGAACGTGATACAGCATTTGGAAATAGTGACCACAACAGAGCTATTATGACCTATTTTACTCCCGACTGCCATGATTACCCTGCTCGGTTAATGTCCTTCAGCAGAATTTTCAAGAGGCCGTTTTAAAACAAACAAAAAATTCTACACACAGGGGATAAAGAAATCCACTCAGGAAACCAAATATATAATCTACTTGGGTTCACATCTGCCCCCAGGTTTGAATGACAGACTTATTTTCTACTAGCTGCTCTTTCAACCGCTCAACTTTTTCCTGTGTATACAGTTTATGTGCTGTATGTACACCTTCCTCATCCTGTCTTTCCTATAGTCACTGACCCTGACCACAGTTTGGCACCTTTTACACTTTCACCCTCTGTTTAGACCCATTTTTATGGCCTTATTACCTCTTCTTCTTGAAAGTCTTACCTTAGCGGCCTTCCAGCTTCCTTCATACCCTATTGCTTTCTAATTCTTTATCAAGTATTTTTATCATCAGTTTTTCTGATACTTGTCTATTTTCTTTCCATTAAAAAACTCTGGTTTTTCATTTTCTCTCTACATTACTTTCTTCTTTCCAGATCATAAATATCACATAGTTGAAACAGTGGGCTGAAATCATCAAAGGAATAATGGGTAGATATTTTTCATTGCTTTATTTTAATTTAATAACATTCCTATTCTTATTTATCTACTGTTATATTTTCATAAATAGTACAAGTGATATTTGCTGATTTTGCTATATTCCCCACCTGCATTTCATAAACAATTTGAACTGTTCTTCTTACACATATGCTGCTCTTCTGTAGACATTGGGTAATTATCACTACAACTTCTAGTTAAAAATTGAGAGTGGATAAAGTGATTGCACTCTACTTCAAAAAGATCTCAAAACAAAATATATATATATAATTTTGGTGATTCTTGTCATTTGCAGCTAACTTCAGTTCTGCATAACTTTCGGCATTTCTTTAAGACAGCTCATAATGTTTGTTTTTCTTTGTCTTCCATTTCATTCGTGAAACAATTTAAACATTCCCGTCAATGCCTGAAAGGTGCTCCCATAGTGCAGCATTTTCTATTGCTACACGTTGATGTGGTATTTGGCAGCCCCTTTTTTTGTGAGGATTATAAATTCTAGGCTGTATGGACCCAGTTGGCCCCTCCAGTCTGCACTGTGGGTCTCTAATATGAATCTTCATGCATTCCACATGCCCAGCTACCACTGACAATATATTTGCTCTAGTGTGGAGCAGAGAGAAGTTTGCCCTGAATCTCCAGGCTACTGGGTGAGAGATGTAGGTCCCTAAATACGTACTTAGCCAACGGCTGCCCTCATTAGTGCAATTCTGGACTAATTCCATTGACTTCTTGGGTTGGAATCAATGGAGTTATTTCAGATTTGTACCAAGTTAACTAAAAGCAGAAGGGGAATATAAACTTTGAAAAATACTTGAAGAATGAGCCATTTAAAAATAATTAAGGGGATGATTGGTCAACCCTTACTCAAGTTTGTGAACGCTTACTTAGACTAGGAATGACTTCGACGAGACTACTCATTTGACTAAGTGTTCACTAAAATGAATAAGGGCTGCATAATCTAGATCAATTGAGGGCATTCTCAGTGTTTCCTTTAGGACAGGTAATGCATGTGTAGTACTTTGCAATTGTCTTTTTATTGAATTTCCTCTTGTTGATTTCAGACCAATTTTCCAATTTGTCAAAGTCATTTTGAATTCTGATCCTGTGTCCAAAGTACTAGCTACCCCGACCAGTTTGGTATCATCCTCAGATTTTATAAATATACTCTCCACTACGTTATCCAAGTCATTAATGGCATTGACACTAAAAGCAAAGTTATTTGTAAATTGAAAGCTACAGGAAATAAATTCTAGCTAGTTATGAAGATTAATTTTATTGTTTCTGTGTTCCTCTCCTGCCACACTGTGAGCAGAACCTTTCAGAACAGTGGAGTCCTGGTGTTAGCACCCCGTTGAGATGTATGGGGCAGTTCAGAACTTTCATAGCTATTGTTTCAGGCTATCTGCAAACTCATGTGGACATCTCAGCATCATTTACACTACAGTCAAGTTTTCACATATTTCTTCACAACCATAACAGCTAGAACCCTTTTTTTAAAAAAAATGAAAACTGAAATTCTGCACTCAACACATGACTCTGAGAACTGGGGTCTTAGACACCAGGCCTATAGTGTTTATGCCTTAATCCATCCCTGTTTCTGTCTTCCACTAGATGTTGTTTGTCACTTCTTGGGGAAGTATGTATAAGGGTAGGACATTACAAAGATTACTGATGGTACAGTGTGTTGCTCTTTGTTAAAAGGCACAGTTATGACACCAAACTACATAGACTCCAACAGTCTCAGCGTTGCCCCATGGTGTGACTGCAGCAACAGTGGTAACGACATAGAAGAATGCTTGAAATTTCTGAATTTCTTCCAGGACAATACATGCCTTAGTGAGTACAATATTATAAAATGTCTTCAAACATATATTTGTTCATGTTGCAATGTGCTGTATTGGGTTGTTTCACCTAGTTTTTAAGTACAATGTGATACTGCAAGGCCACTTCTATGCATTTTGATAGATTGGATATGTAGTAGGTATAGAAACTAGAACTAAAAGTAGCAGACCAAATTTACCTGATATGCCATTCACGGCCAAGCTTGTAAACATGAGAAACTGTGGGAGATAATTCCAAATAACAGTGGTACATAATGTGGAAAAATTATTTTACCCACAGATTATATTTTGGGTGGCCATCAGGGAAGATCTCTACCAGAAAATTGCAAGATCTCAGTGGGTTGTGTATAATGTGAGAAATAGGCTATGAAGGGTTTCATATAGATATATATGAATTGGGATTTTATTATCAATAGTTTCTCAGATTCTTGAAATTTGGTCACAAATTTCACTCAAATTATCTTGTTCACAACGAGATCCTGATACAGCAATTTCACTGAGTTTGTTACATTATGGTTTTAATAGCCCAACTTACTTCCAGTTGAGGGTCTCTGAGAAGTCAGTTTTGGTAGGCTTCCTTTCACCAGCAGCCTTATAACTCAATGACAGGGAGCATACACCAGAATTTGAATTTCAGAGAAAGTGTTTATTGCTGATGTAGGGCAATACAACATTTAAGGTAGTCAGAAGAGTGATACATCACACAAACTTGGTCACCACTTAAAAAAAAACAACCCAGAAAGTTATATTAGCAGTGGGTCTGAGGTAGCACATTCTCTAGTTGGGGATAGGGGAGTTATAGTGAAATTCCATCACTGGGCTATCAAAGACCCTGCATTTCTCTAAGATGTTGTTTCTAAGACTCTTGCAGTGGTTTGTAGGGTATATGTAGCTACATGCCGCAGTGAAAGGCTCCAAAAGCTCCCCACTGCCAGAACCTTTCCCCGCCTGTCTTACCCCTGCCAGAGCCTTTCACCACTGCTTGCTTCTTTCAGTGCAGTGGGGAAAGGCTCTGGAGATGGGAAGGCAGCAGAACACTACACTGCTAAAAATAGCAGTGTGGACAGGTGAGGCTCTGTTTGAACATGTGAAGAGCTGTGTACGATATATACCCTTGTGTTCAGATGTGTAGGGCACTGTACTCTACTCACTTAAGCAGTGCCTCATTGTGTACGCTGTTATTTATACCTGTTCTAGCTGGGCAGGCAGTGTTAGTACTCTCCACACCATCGAAGATGTTGACTGCCCTAAGACCATTTTTATCTTTTGCCTCTACCCAGCAGTCTCTCAACATGCAATACTTCCATTAAGCATCAGGAGTTCTGTGTGCAGAACGATGACAGGATTGAGCCCTATTTGTTAAAAGCCTTGGAAGGATTGCTACACAGGAAAGGTTAATGTAGATCATTGGTTAAGCAATCAGTTCTGAGTGGGATTCTAAATGAGACAGAGGACCTGTATAGCATCCATTCTTTCTCCAAACTGCCTCTCATACATATAACATTTCATATTTTGCTAATTTGTAAATGTGTTCATTAGTCATTACTATCATGTTAAAAGTTCCTTTTAGACTTTAAGTGTACACCAATCCCTTTGTCTCTGCTGGAATAAAAAGTTTAATGACTATAAAGCAGAGACATTAAAGGTCTCTGTGAGAAAAATTATACTTGCCCTCGCAGGGAAACCTCTTTTTCATGAAAAAATTAAAATTAAAGGTGTTCCTGGTTTAGTAGCATTTCACAGAGGGAGAAAAAGTGTTCTCGTGTCTTTTCATAAATGGCCTTTCAACATGGGGGAAAAAAACATTTGTTTCAGAACAAAGACTAAAAAAATCAGTTTTAATTTTTAAGTATAGGGTTATTTACATGTATTCTGCTGTTGGAAAATGAAGAATTATAGGTCCTGATCCTTCAAACACACATGCATAACTGTATGAATGTGAGTAGTCCTGCTGAAGTAAAAAGAAATACTCACACGTGTTAAATAAAGTGCATATGTGTTTGCGAAATCTGGGCCTTACGTGAAAATGGCCAGTCTTTAAAAAGCCAGGAGCCCAAATTTCTAAGGCCTAAATGATAGTACGTTTTAAAATCCCAACCAGTGTTCCTTTAATTCTGTTATAACTCCCTGTGGCACCTTTTAAAAAAGGTTGTCCTATTTCAAATCCTAAAGTCCTTTATTAAACTTTATTTTTATTAATATTTTAAATATTCTTATAATACACACGGTGTTGCTTATTCTGCACACTATGGCCCTGATCCTGCATACACTTGTGCACTGGATACTCCCACTGAATTCAGTAGGACTTAAGTTATCCAGGGGTGTAAGTGTTTTGGAGGATTTGGGCATACATACTAGATGGTGGAGTAGAGGGGAAGCACTGGCAAGCTAGGGGCAAAAGTGAGTTAATACAGATGATTGAAACGGTCAGCCATCTACTAGAGCAGTTCAGCGTTTGCTGTGACATCTTATTATGTTTGTCTGCTGTGTTATAGTTGTAAAATTCATGCACATTGTTACAAAAATATAGATACACAGAAGGAGGAAAAAAGAAAATTTATTTTAAAAACTAGAGGATGCCTCCATATTCTCCTGTAGCTTCTCCTACAGCACACTATTTAATTTACATAATTATTTGGTCTCCTATGGCATTTACTCTGTGAAAAATACTGCAGCTTACCTTGTTTAAGGGAGAATGCTGGACAGGAAAATCCTTTCATACTGTTCTCACTTTGCCCCCCCCCCCATCAGTCCAACCAATTGTAATGCCTTTTTTATGAATCAATTTCTGTTTGTTGGAACGCTAAGATCAAATTCTAGAATAAACTGCATCTTTCTAAGATGAGGGGTAAATGTAAATTATTTTATAGTGAGATGGGTGCCAGTGAAGAGTATTGTTAATAACTTCCCCATTCAAGTCCCATGTGAAATTGTTTGCTTTTTTATACAGTGAGTGTGGAATAAAAAATCCCTAAATCCATGCTGAATCCCCAAAGACCTGATTAAAAACTGTTTTTCTATTCATTTGTATAAAAAACCCACAACCAATTTACCCTTGCCATAAACACACTCTTTAATCCCATGAAATTGATAAGCTTTTTAACCTTTATATTCTAAACTTTTAGTTTAAGCACACTTCTCTCACTTTGTTTTGTAGATTTTGTCTGGAAACTGGAAGGGAAAGATCATCTTAAGTTAAACAGTCCCTTGTTTCTGGGCACATTGGTTTTAAAAGCAAGCTGTGGAAATAAGTCAATATATTGCCTGCTATTTGTTTGGCTTGTTACATAATATAATTTATCAGAATTAGGACACAATATTCATATTGTACCTTAAGTCTCACCAGTTAAGTTTTTTGAAGCTTTTGAATGGCATGCTGATTTGCTCACTGAAGATTTAGGGTTTTGAGCTTCCATAAAGAATGTCTGAAAATATTTCAGGGAGAATTTAGCAATAGATAAACCTGTGGCCCCAAAATTCACATTTCTTGCATGTATTCAAAATACATTGAAACTAGCTTTTCAATATATAAAAAACGTGAGTTTGGACAAATAAGGACAAGATTTTGCCTGGGAGAGCATTTTTGGAGTTATTTCTGTTCTATGGCATCAGGGTATTTTTAATGCCAATTCTGCTGTTTGTGGCATTGGTTTATATGCAGAATTTTCTCTATATTTGTTTTCTACAGAAAATGCAATTCAGGCCTTCGGCAATGGTACAGATGTGACTGTGTGGCAGCCAATCCTACCAGTACAAACCACCACAGCAACAACTACGACAGCTTCCAGATTTAAAAACATGGGCTCAGAGAGCACCAACAATGAAATACCCACCCACAATGATTTACCAGCATGTGCAAATCTGCAGGTAAGATTGCTTCATAAGTGCTACACTGAGACAGCAATATAAATGTGCGAAATGGAAAAAAGGAAATTGTTATTGATATAGAATATGTCACCCCTGCCTGCTGCATACGTATACAGATATCCAGATAGACTTGAATTAATCTGTATTCTGCTCTGTTGATTCTAATGTTGAGGTTGTTTACCCCATATTTTGTAATATGTTAGACACTCTTATTTTAAATAAGAAACATAAATAAGAATAGGTTGAACTGGTACAGTAACCCAGGAACAGGACATGGTTATTTAGTGGAACCACAGCTTTGAATATGGAATTGGCATTCCTGCTACCCAGCCAATATAGACCAAATAGAGATGATGCACTCAATCATTCAAATTCAAAGGTTACACTGAGTGTGAACTAGTGTACCTTGCATCATCTTCTTGGCCCTTCATCATGTTAGTTACACCGACTTAGACTCATTTAGACTAAGTGAATGTGAACATAAGCGTGTACGTTGGTATAACTGACATGGGAAAGGGGAAAACGATATAAATCACACATACTCCCCTCTGAATTGGGCCCAGTGTCCTGCTTCAGTTAGTCAATTCATGGTGTGGCATTGATTCTGAATTTTAAAGAGGCTAATCACTTGCCCAAGGCCATAAATGCAGCTATCAGAAAATTACAGAATTTGGGCAGGAAAGAACCACAAAATTTTGGCGGGGGAGAACATGAGGTGAAAGAAAATTTAAACTGAAAACATCTCTAGGCCAGAGGATTTTAGAAATCCTGTATTATAAAGATTTCTGGTTGTTTAAAGATACTGACTTTGCTCAAGGACAGATCTGCTTGGCCCACTTTTAAAAATTAAATTAAATTAGTTTTGTCTTCACAGTGGGACAATAGCCATGTGACACAAACGAACTGCTTTCAGCTTTGTTATGAAAGTTCCTATCTGACATGAATTTGGTTTTACACTGGACAGCCAAACTATGAATCATAGGGCTAGAAGGGACCTCAAGGATCAAGTCTACCACCTCCCTGCCCCACTCCCAAAATGCAGGATTTGTGTCTAAACCATCCAAGAACTAACAGTCATTGTTTCCCTATGAGATAACTTTTATATTTTTCTTACTTATAAATTGTTTGTTTGTTGTATTCTTACTGTCAGAAAATATCAGTGTCCACATTTATTTCCAGGGACAATTTATATTTCTCAAGATTTTCCCAGCCTTTATTCTGCTTCCTCACTTTTCCTATACCAGTTCCCCAACACCAACTCCTTTTAGTTTCTCCCTTTACTTGGCATATCAAGTGGGCGAACTTCATATAAACCTAATACATTTCAGAGGTGTCATTTACTTGGAAGATATATTGGGGTTAATGATGGTGAGAATTACTTTTCTCTCCTTTTTTTTAACTGTGATTTTGCATATCTGTATTTTCATTATTAGTCAAGCTCTGTAAGTTATTGCTAATTAACAAGGGACATATTTACATAGGCATTAGCCACTTGATTTGAAAAAAAATATTCATGTTAAAAAAGAAATACAACTATTAAAAAATTCTTGTGTTTAAAAACAAAAAATTCATGGCGAAAACATTAATTCACTTCATATTATATTTAATAAGTTGCATCGATGAGTATTTCTTCTTTAGAGCAGGGATCATGTCTATATTCCCTGTTTGTACTGCCCCTAGCAGATCAGGGCCTCTCAGTGCTACCAAAGTACACAAAATAAATATTGGATTGGAAATGGCAGACTATCACAAATCCCATTGATTTCAGTTGGAGTTCTGAATGCTCAACACCTTTGAAAATCAAGCCATTTTTCCAGGTAACTGAATTAGCCTCCACTGTCTTCCCTCCCTCCCTGCCCCAGTCCTCTAGCATTTTAAAAGTCACATTATCATCTCAGTCAGTCAGCACTGTTTGGGGCAATATCTTTACAAGTACCACTGATATGGGTAGGTCAGGAGTGACATAGGCGTAAATGTCTCTGTAGAGAACAGTCAACCTTACAGAACTGATCTGCTAGTGTTTAGAATTTAGCTATATCCATTTTCAGAAGTACCTGAAGTTATCTGAGCCAAATAGCTTTATCTTTTATGAGATGTAACATTCCAGTATCAGCACCTTCCTTGCCTCATAACTGAAACCAAACGTTTAATAATGGAAAGTTTAAACCAATCGAATGAGGTTACCCTGTTGTTTTTTATTGAACATACGTTTGTCAGACAATGTGGTGCTACTTTGAATATGAGACTTAAAGTTAAACTCTAAAATATTATAAAGGAACCAAGCTAGTGGAGACATTTCGACAAGCTGTATTGTTCGTATGATCACCTCCCATGAGAAGTGTTCCTTTGTAATATTTTCAGAACCTGCACTAGCACTACTGAGAGCACTCTAAGGGGCTTTGTTATAGTCTTAGTGCTGGAGATCGAAGACTCTTAAAAAAAGAGAATACAGCATAAAAATTATGAAAAGAAGAATTAAAGGTAAAAGCATCAATACAACAAGACAATTACATTTTAAGAGAAAATGAAAATGATCATTCAGATGATGTTAAGTCTTCAGATCATGGTAGGTACAGGGTTGGTTTTTTTCATACAACACAAAGGGGGGTGGGGTGAGGAATGAATTGATTAGTATAAAATGTCATAGAAATGACTAAGTACTAACCTCCTGAGGTTGTAAAATATAGGGCATTAGGTAGCCTGCCAAACTGCCATGTCAGAAATAATTGGCAATCATATTAGTAACAAGAATGACACTGGCTGAGCTATTGTCGGTACATTTTTTCTGACTTCTTCAATGTCATATGGAAAAGACATTAATAGTTTCATCAATTTGTATGATCTCTGGTTTACACACATTTTCGAGGTGCCAGAAATGCTGGGGATGTTTAAACAAAATATATACTTGCTATTTATCTAAAGTCAATATTTACTTCAAATATTTGTTGGAGGTTTAAAATAATTTTTTGCTATAGTGATATCATTTTAAAATTGTTCTTCATGTAAAATTACCACTTATAGAGACTCTCCAGGTTCTTGAATTATAATATTCTTGTAATTTCTTTTTCAAGTTGAAATACTGAAATGTTGACTTCTGATGGAGGCTTTTGCTTTAGGTTTTCTGCTAGTTTGCAAGTGAATTACTTTATTAGCATAATATACTCTATTATGTCCCAAAATTATCTCAGTACTTCATGTTTATCAGGTGGACGCATGACTTCAACAATACTTATAAGCACTTCAATATACCCTGCTTCTAGGGAAGTTCCCCAATGCCTGCAAAAAATAAAAAAAGAAAGTGGCCAGTGGCTAGATCTATATAAAATGCTCAGCACTTTATAATTGCTGCTCAGCGCTCAAGGGATCAGGCCATAAAATATTGTGTACAAAACGCACATGAAAAGGAGAGAAAAGAAAAATGTGAGTATTAGTAGCTTGAGCCTTGTGTGGACGAACTGTTTTCAAATAATACTTTAAAAAGCTTTCTCGTGGCTTTTCTCCATGTTTAGTTCTCTTTCACTGCCATCTTTGGCACCTAGTCTAGTTCTTCTGCATAACCTGTTTCCAGCACTGGGTGTGATCAGTTAGCAAATGTGAAAAATCGGGCCAGGCGCAGAAGAATAATAGGCACCTACATAAGACAAAGCCCAGAATATTGGAACTGTCCCTATAAAATCAGGACATCTGGTCACCCTAGCAGCATTCCATCCAAAAATGGACCTTTCACTTCAGCCCAGCATATCTCCATTGGCTGTGCGTCTGCTCAAGATTTAGTATTAAATCCCGCTCCCCAGTGTTTTTGGATGTATAGAGGGCCAAGGTGAGGCCAATAATGAAGTTTGGCAGGACAACCACATAGAAATAAATGGTCATAGTAATATGATATTTAAATGATATATGAATTATTGTATACATTTGATCTATGATATCAGTAAATACAGAACAAGAAGAATTAATGACTCTTGTGGCGAGAGGTGGAATGTTTTAGTAAATATGTTGTAACTGAAGATTGTGTTAATTTAATTGAAATTGCTGTGTTTTCACCAAAATTTTGCACAACAAACGCCAGCTACTTACCAGTCAGTTGCAGTTTCCCTTAGGGCATTCATTATAAAGGCCTTGATCCTTCAAGCCCTTGTACAGCATGCTGAAGGGAGTGTAAGATTTTTGTGCTCCTGTACAAATGTGGACAGTGGATGCAAATATAATTCAATACAAAGCATGGCCCTTCAGACTGAGGGCAAATAACTCTGGGGCTCCTTGTGCACTTGTTCTTGTACTCTCAAAAGCACATATTAAAAAAAGGCAGAAGGAAATGGGAATATTTCAGTAATGTCAACTTCAAGCGTTCAAAGATTGTCAGAAACAAACCATCCTGATATTTGCTTAAAATAATGAAATAAAAAAAATAATTTGAGGTGCTTTTTTATTTGCCTTCTGTTTTTTGAGTCTTGAAAATGTGACTCAAGTGTATTTTAAAGTTTTTCTCCTCAGCAAATGAGGGTTGCAAGCAACTTTTTTTTTAAATGAAAGCTGAGATTTTCATGTATTCCCGTGACTCCAGGAGCTGAGGCTTTAAGAAAGTCACCAAATATTGCAAGACTTATGATAAAAAGTTTGAGGAGACTGAGGCCAATGCCCAATTTACATGATGCGAATCAAGCACTTAACTGTACTCCTTACTCAGAGGCCGGAGTGTTGCAGGTGCTCAGCCCCAATCAGTTTCTGTCCAGTGCTTGCGGGCAGAATCCTGTCTATAATTATTTAATGTTTGCAAGTACATAAATGTTAAATAATATTTCTGTAAAGTAGGCATTGGTAGAGGGTTAAAAGCCATAGTGTAGTGCTCTGAATACCAAGCCGTAACAGGTGTGCAGCTTCATGGATTGGTAATTGGGTGGTGGGTGAACATAAATAGGAAGCACAGTGAGCATGTATGTGTTTTGTTGATGTGGGAACAGTACAAATGCTGAGGCTGTGCTCTGAATAAAGACACACTGAACTTTATTCCTCTGTGCTGAAGTACTTGCTACTTTGTCTGACTGCTACCCTCACCTTCCAGCCCTTCTACACGGTCTCCTATATTTTCTGCTTCTTTGCCATTCTGCAAAGAACAAGCAAGGGGTGAGGATGTCTGTTCAAATGCCCTTCCAGCTCCATCCCTCATGAAAACACTTTTTTGGCTCTCTTCTTCCAGACATTATAACCATTCAGAAAGTTCTAGACTGTGGCAAAAGATTAACAGGATGGTAATGGTCCCATTGCTCTGCCAGAATAAATTGTAAGAAAAACATTTAGAATATCGATTAAATGTTTCATACTAGAAGATTTAAATTTACCTCCTGTATTTCCAGGATTAGCCGACATAATGGGGTCAGCCTGCTGGCACAAATGATTTATAGAACACGTATTGGCAGCTTTTCTTCTCAAAAGGAGCATCTTTTAATTTGGCTCAGCAGCAATTATATTTTACCTAAAGAAGCCCTGTGTGCTTTGCATTTTAATATTAGTATCTGACAGCCAAAGATAATCTAAAATTTCATCGTCAGTCTTCTAATTTGGACAGTATTGATCTGAATTCTGTGTTTTCCCAATAAAGTGGCTGATTTCCTACTTCCAACACCATTGACCTCAGTGAAGTTTCTTCTGATTTACCTCAGTGTAAACAGAAGAATCAGAACTCAGAAGTTTTCCCCAATAGTTAAAATAGGTCCTATTTAGTTTTATTTAGTGGTCTGACATCTTCCTCTGAAGCACTGGTGCTTGCCACTAGCTAAGACAGGAAATTAGACTACATGGACCTTGTCATACTGCATCAGACACAATTTTCATGTTCCTAGGTGTGAAACCAGGTACATTGATACTTGAGACTAAATAATGCATCATGATTTCCAAAAAAGAAGGTAGTTTAGCATAGACTTGCTCTTAACTGTAGCAGCCACAATTGGTTTCAGAAGTAAACAAAATAGACCATCTTAGCATAACTGTGTTGAAGTCAGCATAATCAATCCATGCATGAATTTGGCCTCATGAGGCTGGTGGATAAATATTGATTTCTCAGTATGCAATTTACTTTGCCCCGGTCTATTGATTTCAGTGGACCAATTTACACCAGCTGAGGATCTAGCTTGATATCACTCTGCATAGGAATTGATGTAATAGACGTATGTTTGTGTGTCCATGTCAGGATGATATTTAAAGGGGTGCTGGTTTTGCCAATAATGGTGCTGTATATTCTTATCTGGGAGTTCTATATCATGAGATAATGGCAGTTGATGGGGCTCACGTGACAAACGCAATTTGTTCCCAGTTTCCCCTCTCCAGACTAATCTGCTGTGTTTTAAAAGAGGGCCCTTGAACATATACCATTACCATTTTTACAGCAGTATTTAGATATATATCTAGAGCCTTTGCTGGTTTAAACTGGCACAGCTCTGTTGACTTCAATGGAACTACACTGGTTTACCTCAGCTGAGGATCAGTGCCCTAGACACACAGAGCTATTTTGAAAATCTGCCCCCTATATTTAATTATTAGTTATAACATGCATGAAACATTTTAAATTATATACTGAAAGTCAGGTTCAAGGAACTTCTGTTATAGAAAGAAATTGAGATGGTCGATTTTGCATGCTTCAATCACAATTTAAATTATGTTTTTGTGAATAGTATGCTTTTCATTGCACCCAAATATGGTACATATATATTATTGGAGTGCATAATAGTTCAGAGTTATTTCATCAGCAATAAAAGATTTTACAATTCATTTTTTTTAAAAGTTGTAATAGTCTCAGCATCTTTAGTATATTATAATAATACAGCCTTTTATAGCTGACTGTAAAACTTCAGATTACAGTTTTAGGAATCAGGCAATTTTGTTTTATAGTTTAATAATTGTTCAAATGTGAGGTTCCTAAAAACCAATTTAATGACTTATAAAAATACCATTTTACCAAAATCTACTGCACACCTTTAAAGAATACTGAAATTTCAACTGCTAGATATGGACAGATTATAGTTTCTATTCTCAGAAAGCAAATTACTCCTACTAAAAACAGATGTAACATTTGCAGCGTTCCCTTAAGCCACAGTTGTTTCACTGTTTTACAACAAAGTCTCCTCTTATAGGAATAATTGCAGAAATACGAAGCACAAGACTAACTGTGGATCAGAAAATTAGAACATTTCCGATTGTGCCAAATGTGCCTATGCATAATTAGTGCTATTGCTTTATAAGGTGTTTCATCATATTAAGGGTACTCTTAATAATAGGTGACTTCATTTCTGTTTTCACATTCAAATCCATCATATTCTTCCCCTTTAAAATAGATCACTTACTATAACATGCAAAAAATGGCCTTAAAGATGGTGCACAATATTATAATTTAATTTTAGGACATAACTACAAGTAATAAAAATTCTAGTGTATCATCCTGTAATAGAAGACATATTATCATTATATTACGAACTGCAATTCTAATATCTTAGTATAAAGAACATTATTTGCTAAATATTTTAACATTGGTTACAAGGTGTTGGACATGATTCCAGACTCACTTACACCAATGTAAATCAGAACTAATTCCAGTGAACTCAGTGCAGTTACTACATCAATGTAAAACTAGTTCAGGCAAAAGGAGAACAATTATCTAGGTTTCTAGTGGGATGGGGACCCTGAATAAAATCCTGGTCCCATTGAAGTCATTATTATTTGTATTACAGTAGTGCCCAGGGGCCCAAGTCATGGGCGAGGGCCCCATTGTGCTGGGCAGTGTAACCAACAGAACAAAAAGATAGTCCTTGCACCAAAAGAGCTAAGTAAACTCCAGTTAACTTCAATGGGGCTAAGCTTTCACCCTAAGTATTATTTGTTCAATAAACCACTTTGTGTGCCACATACATAATAAATAATGTTTTACCACAATGAACTAAGTTAATTTAATATACTCCCACAGCAAGCATATCAAATAGAGAGAGAAACACACACACACACATATCCACAAAGTAAGGAAAATGGATTCCTCAGGAGATTGGTACAGTAATTGGATATAGAGTCATTCGCCTCTAAGACTTAAGTATGAAAATGACCAGCTTGGTAGTTACTAGAGCTGGTTGAAATTTTACAAAGTATTTTTCCACCAAAAAAACCCTGCCTTTTTTTAAGAAATGATTTTTACGTGAAAAACTGACTTTTTTTCTAATTTTAGTAAAGTGATTTTTTTTAATTATTTTTAAATCAAGGGTTATCAGAATGGTTATTAAAGTTTTTTGTTTGCTGACTGTTTATTACGAATAGTTTCATTAAACATTTTGATAATTATTTTGACTTATTAATTACAAAAAAATGGTAAGTAAACCAAATTAAGCGTTTATTTGGAACCCTGCATTATTATAATTAATATTTATTGTTTATATTGTCGTAGCTTCTCCAAGCCACAGCCCCATTGTGGTAGGCAGTGTACAAATATAGCGCAGGGAGACCCTTTCCCAAAGAACTTACAGTCTGAGACCTCAAGCCTGCAAAGACCTAAGCCTGTGCTTAATTTTGTGCACTGTGAACTGTCCATTGATGTCTAACTTTAGACACCAAATTTGGCTATTTCTATTGTTGGCTGAATCAATGTTAAGAATATTATGGAGTTGAAAAGTCCTCCGTTCAGGTATATGATGTTTTGTATTTCATAATTTTTTTTCTAGAAAAATGGGACAAATGACCTAATCTTACCTTCTCAACTGAAAATTGGTTTAGGATACAGCAAATATCAAACATGCATCTTCATCACCTGTTCTCCACATACTCTAAAACAAATCCTAATGAGCTACTAATGGCTTTGATTACCTAAACTGACAGATTCTGCAAAGTGATGGAAGTTTCAACAGTGCTTAGCATCTCTATCATATTTCATCCTGGTCCCATGACCACATTTCCCCCTCCAGCACGAAGTTTGTAATCTATCTTCTGAAGCACTAAATGTCTTCATCATACTGGCAGCCACAATGTGCCAAGTACTAGAATGCCAGCCCTGAACCATAATGTCCCTTTTTAAAGTGCTCTCTTATGCTATTGAAAAGATCCTCCCTTTTGAATAAAATGGAAGCAGAACAAATCTCGACAGTAGTCATGGGAAAAATTACACTCTCAAGAAACAATAACCTGGATGAATTCTGTCTGTCTACGTGATATCATTGCTTACCCATTAATCTCTCCTTCCAATGACATGTACATCACCTCTCGATTCCAGATATTCCGTAACTCCCTTTAATCACTAGTCCCTTTTCTACTCATCCTCTATCTTTCTATCTCTTCCTCTGTTCCTCTCTTCTCCTTTCTTGCAGCTCTCTTACTTTACCTTTGCGTATCCACTTAAGAAATCCTCCAGATCACACTGTTAAGAAATTCACTCCAGTGTTGAGGCTGAGTACAACGCTCTCTGCATGCATGCCCCAAAATAGGAGCTGTGTGTAAGGGCAGGTCGCTTGCTGAGTGGAAGCAGTGCTGTGCCTGTGTAACACAGGAAGGGTCTCCACACCAGCGCTGGCTAGGCTGGCCTGGAGAACTAATCCCCGTAGGTCCAAACCTGCGCTGTTACACTGGTGTAGATTTGGACTAACTCCATTATTACAGTGATGTAAATTCTCTTCAGGTGTACTTTATAACAGAATGTTATTGTTTATATACATGGCATTTTTATCAGTCATTGCACCTATACTTACCTTATTATAAAATAAACTTTAGAAAACAAAAGCCCTTGGTATTATACAAAGGATAAGATGAACATTCTTTCATTAAACACAATAACAACATGGGAATAGTTTCCTTCCCACAACCAGCAGTAAATGAAAGAAATAGAGTGGAATCCATAAATGACTAAAATAGAATAAAAACTTAAAAACAGTCATTCTAAACTATACATTGAAATTATTGTATCACGAGCTGTAAAGGTAGCATAGGTAGAAGAGCGAAATACATACTTCTTTCATACATGCCTATATCTTCATAGTAGTTGAGCCAGGTTTATAGGAGAGAAAATGAAACACAGCTTTTTAACCAAATTGGCTAAGATACACACTTAATAAAAAGCATTAATGCTAACAAAGATGTGAATATAAATATGTTTTTATTCTGCATTTAACCTGTCTGCTCATTTTACCTATAGTCTTCAGTGCACATTTACAATCAAATACTGGAAATAAATCAAATCTCTGTTATTCCCTACTGACCTTTTCTCCCATGACTTCTAATCAGCTGCCTCACTTGAATAATAGATCTCTGCACTACCCTTAAACCATTCTACTCAACCACTTTTTTCAATCTATTATTCAGTTCTGTCACCCATTTTAGTCCCTCACCTTCAAAATCAATGGGAGTTTGAAGTGTTGTTTATTTTATTCTTTACTTTGGAGAATAAGATCCTAAATATTTCATACAGGATCCTGGTACTAATCAGTGGATTGGCCTCAACCATTCTTCCTCATGTTAAACCCTCCTGTGTGCTTAGCTTGCTCTGTGAGCCACAAATAAACAGACTGTTGTGCTGAATGCAGGATTTTTTTTTCATAGGTTCACACAGCATGTATATCCTGAAGAATTATAGGATTATCCTTCCCGATAGGTTTTTGAAAACAGAATGAGGTAGTCAGGGCACTAATTTACTAAGTGCTGTATTTTACTGTGTATTTCTTCTGTCAGAGAGTTGTTACCTTTTCAGAAGGCTCAATTTGGTGCTAATGGCCAGAAATTTCAAGTTAGAGGTTCAGAGCTAAGCACACATACATTTGTGTGTGCCTAATTGAGGCACACCAATCTTTGATGTATATGTGTGACTCAGGTATGTCCATATGGTGAGTTTGATGCCTAGATGACCATGTGCCATGACAAATACCTGATTTGTGCAAGCAAGTTGAGTAATTGGGCTTATAAACTAAGCATGCACAGATGAATGCAATACAGTTACAAGCATCTAACTCTGAAAACCTAACCCTAAATTTGTGTCTTCAATTTGTGTATACATGCAAAAATTTACAATAATCATATGCTAAACAAATGTAATTGTTCATTGTACTCTTTACTATTGGCTGCCTCCCACCAAAATGTGATGGCATAAAAAAAATGTTGAAAAAGTTGAATGTGTATACATTAATTTCTTTAGGGTCTTTTGGAATTAAATGTTCTATATAAATGTAAAATCTTATTTGTGCACTTGAATCATGTACACCCTTAATTGTCCAATTTTGCATACATTTGCTGGGGGGTTGTGTGTGCAAGAAGCTGTGTGCACAAAACTGTAGATGCAAATTTAGAGGGCATTTTTGAAAATTTAGTGTTTTTTTTTTAATACAGATATGAACCCTGATCAGCCTGTGGTATACTTGTCCCTGTAGCAGAATCATGTTCTTATCAGGAGTCATCTGGCCCATAAATAATTGTAATGAAGATTTTTGTTTGTGATTAGATGTGAGGATATAGTCATGATTATTGCAGACGAGGAATGAAGGTCATTATTTATAAATAGACACAAGTGAACTGGTTCAGTTAAAATCAGCTCCACTCTATACCTAGAATGTGAGTTTAATGAGGGTAGTATACGGCTCAGGGATTGATAATGGGCAAGGTCCTTTCACCTTTAGGTTGCTGGTCAAAGTCCAGTCTACACTGGTAATTAGCAATAGTTAGCACCTGAAGGCAGTTTGCTGGGTGGTCTGTGAGAGATGAACTTTGCTCCCTAGCAACTGAATTTGTGGTCAAGACCAGGATACTTAAGTATGCCAATGCCTAACTTTTAGGCACCTAGACAAGCACAAGAACAACACCGCGATCCACAAAGCGTCGGCTAGGCGTGTAGGCTCCCTCTATGCTGAATGGTGAGAGAGAGGCACCTGAGAATGTGGATCCATAAACTCAACACAATAGGCAGGAAACCGCCTACGCTAACCAATGGGAGAAGCCGGAGAAGATAGGCACTCCCCCCACCTAATTTGTGTGCAGTGCCCAATCCAGTAGGCATGCTCAGATTTCACCTAGATCTACACAAAATGGTTGGGGAAGTGCCTCCCTTATAACCGGTAGCCCAGTGGTTAGTGCACTCACCTGGAATATCAGAGCCCTCTGGATCTTTTCCCTATTGTGCCTGATATGAAAAAGAGATTTGAGCTGGCCTCTGTCACCTCTCAGCTGAGTGCCCTAACCACTGGGCTAGAGTCATCTCTCTTGCACATTTCATATTTAATTATTCAATTATAATTAAAACACTCTGACTAGGAGAGATTGAGGATTCAATATTTCAGAATATTTCATAAACTAGTGATTAGGGCACTCACCTGAGAGGTGGCAGATCCCTGCTGAAATCCCATCACCTTATCAGGAGGAATGGGGATTTGAGCCAGTCTCCCACATGCTGGGTGAGTGCTCTAACCATTGGGCTAAACATTATAAGGAAGAGGGTCCTCCTTTCCCACAGCTGATTTGTGTGAGTTAGGCAGCCTCTGAGCACACCTGGATTGGGTCCCTTCCACGAATTAGGCATTGTCTTTCCCTGGTCCATGGATTGCTCTGGGTCTTAGGTAGGAGATAGGTGCATGGGCACCTAAAGGAAGGCAGCATTTTGCATGCTGAGAGGCAGAAACAGGAAACTTTTATTGCAAAAATGTAGGCACTGAGTAAATTTAGGTGCCTAAAGAGGTAGCCGGCAGCCGGGCAGGAATTCTGTGGATTGCAGTGGCACCTAAAACTGGGATTTAGGTGCCTCACCCCCAGATTTAGTACCTGAGTACCTTTGTGGATCCAGGCCCAAGTGTCCACACTACAAAAAACACTACTACACTTAGTAGTGCTTTTTTGGTAGTCTCAACAAAGAGGCCAAGGACTAAGCAGAGTACAGAGATTTGAACTACCAGCTGCTCCCTCCAGCTCTGGATCGAGATAGTTGTGCTGACTGTGATGTACTTGACTCATGACTAAATTGAAGAGTCATAGAAGATTAGGGTTGGAAGAGACCTCAGGTGGTCATCTAGTCCAACCCCTTGCTCAAGGCAGGACCAACCCCAACTAAATCATCCCAGCCAGGTCTTTGTCAAGCCAGGCCTTTCTCCACAGCTGTCAGTCAAACACTTACACACACATACACACACACACACGTGCATATTCACCTAAAAAAACATAAATAAATGCCTTACAGTGAATTTTTTAGAAGATACAGAAGTATTCGTATAGCTCCTGCACATTCAGGAAAACATTTGCCCCAACAATCCTTTAAACAAGGTCCTCTTCAGGTAGTCCACTCGAGTCTACACTGCAGCATGTATGTGCTAGTAGAACCTCATAATTTCTCTGCAGGCCCCCCAGCCCAAAAGATGTTAAAATTTGGTGTATATTGCACCTTCAAAGATTTACCTCCTGGAGGCCACCAAGGAATTACAAAATCTCTGAGCACATGAGATCTTTCCTGTCTTGCCAGAGCAGTGAATCTCAAAGAGAAAGAAAGCTGGAAAGAAACATCTGAAACACTATGGGATTTTATAATCATATGCTCATAAATCTTTGGCCTCTCTGATGAGACTCACTGCCAGAGGTGACAATTAGTGCCTTTTTTATACATGGAACCTATGCAAAATATTAGGATTTGTCTATTTATAATACTTAAATTTTTCTGCATTACATTATTCTGCTTGAATATAAGCTTTCCATCATTTCTGTGGATGATTTGGGCGATGAAACAAAACAGAATTGAACATAATTGAACATAATTTTGCATAATCTGATAATTATTTGTGTAATCTGATTATCATGGACTCATAATTTTCCAAAATGTGATGCATAATTGCTAAGAATTTAAAATGCCCATTCATTTTGTTTGTATACATACACGTGTGTGTGCAGTGAGCATTTTATTTGTGGCAAAAAGTTAACTATGTTGTATAGCACTTTTTTCCCCACAGCAAATTTGAGTAATTATTCATAGCAGATACAAGTAGATGTTAGAAAGTTACAGGTTTTATCCTGCTCCCATATAAGTCAATGTAAAAACTCCTATTGACTTGCATGGTGCAAGATCAAACTCATAAAGAATATGGGAAATAGAAAATTTGGGTATGATTGTGCAAACTCCTACTCTGACAGATATTTCCCACTCACTCAAATAGCTCCATTGACTTCAGTGAGGCTGTTTGTATGAGAGAGGATTGTTCCTGTGTAATACTGGAGACAGACCAAGTCCTTGGGGTGAAATCCTGGCCCACTGAAGTGAATAGAAGTGTTGCCATTCACTTCCGTGGGGCCAGGTTTTCATCACTGTCTCAGGGCTCAGTCCTACGCCCATTCAAGTAAAATCATCAAAGTCCTATTGACTCCAGTGGGGGTAGGATGATGCATATATATAAATATAAGGCCACTTCACTGCCTGGCATTAGTATTAAATTACAAGCTCCATACTGCAGGCATCCATTTTATAGTTTGTTACAAAGCTGACAGGGCAGCTCAAGGGACAGTTTAACAAATGGAGGGCAGTTGATAGAACTTATTGGACTGATTTAACTTTTTTTTTGGTCCTCACTTAAATCCTTTGGAACATGAGTATGAGTATATGGTAGAAAATAAAATGTTCACAAGGAGTATTAGCATGATATTAGTTTTACTTTCAATAATTAAAGTGATCTAGGAATTTAATAACCCAGAATACCAATGGTAAGTATGAATGTCTCACCGGAAAATGATGGGGAAAGATTCATTGAAGGTAGCATTATTCTAATGAAAATAAGAATAAATTATTACAGGTAGCGCTGGTAGCCTAACACTTCCCATTTATAAGAGCCTGTTTTCAATGGCTTATAACTTTGCTAAAACCTTCCCTGTTTGGGCTGAAATTTTCTATGCTGGATTTTTGCTTCTGGCTGATTTCTTTTCATGTCTATTGCCTTCTCATTGTCAGAAAATGCAGGTTATTCCTGTTAAAGTCTTACCTGCATCAGCTTTATTTCATTCTTTAAAAAGTTAATGTTCCTTCCTCCTATATAATGAGCGATTTTATTCTGAATGGTATTTTTAATGCTAAAAATTAGTTTAAGTACCTAGCAAGTGCGACTTGTACACTAAGGCCCCAACTCCGTAATTGTCTGTGCCTAATTGCAGACTTAGGGCCTTTAAAACACTTTTTTCTCCATACAGCTTTAATAAAAAAAAGTATTTCTATGTCACCTCATGGGAGTGGATTGTTTGGGACCATAAATGCAAAATTCAACAGTTGTTCTAAATCATAGTTGCTCAAGATTTGAATTATTTTTATAAAGCAATGCCTAAATCATGTTGGTGATTTAATAAAACTTCCCAACAGGGATAGTCACAGAAGTACAGATGTAGCAAAACAAATATACTTGCATTCAGGTGTGTACGCATTCATAGTTGCCAATTTTACTATATAGATAATCTTATCTTAGTATCTGCAGTTTTCCCAGTTACTTCCTATACTTACTATAGGAAATATCGTGAATGCTTCCATTTAATTATCTAAGGTTTTCTTCGAGGGAATTGTCAGGTTTTTAAAGTTGACCACTATATTCTGTGTGTGCGCACATGCTCACAGTATGTACACATGCACATATACATAGATTTACTATATGGTTAATAAATGCGAAAATCATCAACAATTTAGTCTGTTAAAAAAGACTCGGTCAGTAGGTTCTCTAGACAAATGTTTATGACAATTCTTTTCCCCTTAGCATTTCGGATGGAATGTAGTGCTCAAGAAAGAAGCACTAATATCCATTGCTTAAGCCAGGCATCATTCTGGAGAACAGCGTCTTGTACAAGCACCACAACAGCTGCTCAGGTCTGTCCACAGACAGATGTTCAAACAAGCCAGCTTGCTTGGTTGCAGAAATGCATGTTGCCTTTCCTCTGGTCCTGCTTCTGGAGTCTGGTGGCAACTCGTGGTCTCGTTTTCCCACTCTGCCTTCCCCCTCCATTGGCAGCGTGGGACTGTGTACATATCATATAGCCAGCCTTAGCAGGCAACTGGCTTGCTTCCCCACCCAGCTCTCAGTGCAGCTGAATCCTGACCTGCTATGACACTCCTAGGCCTTTCTTAAGCAGACACTCCCAATAGTGAACAATCATGTCAAACTGTGCTGAGATTTTGTGATAAATGTGAATGGGAACTTGCTTGTGATTAGCGCATTTAACGTGTAACCTCTCACGGGATATGTGGATTTACTGAAAGCAGGAGTATCACTAGTGCTTAGACATGTGGGGTGAAATCCTGGCCCCCAGTAAAGTCAATGGGTTCAGGATTTCAACCGTGGAGTTTCTTTATTTTAAAGTTAAAATATGACTGTGGCTTTTAAACAGGAGTTTAATCGCTTTATATTCACTTTTGTTTTCTTTAACTGAATTACAGTGCACAATATCTAGATGCTACTTATAACTGGTATATAAGTCGCTGAGTTGGTGGCAGTAGAGAATCACTGGGAAGATGGATTTTAATAATAAAATCCCAAAGTACTAGATTTTGGATTACATGGTGTTCAGTGTTATAGCTGAGGGGAAAAAAAATCCAAGGAGCCTAAGTTGTTAGGATATTAGGCTAGCAAAAGTTATTTGCCCTATGCTTTTTAGTATTCTCTTTTCTTCTCTGCCTTTCGTAATGCAAAAATGTTTCCTTGAGGCATATCCATAAAAAGACAATAGTAGGAACCTTGCACAATATCCCCTAAAAATAGGAAACAAGAATCTAGGGCTATATAAAGTCATTTACCTCAAATAAATGAGTGAGTGAAAAGGAAAGCAAACCCAGAACTAGTTACTATACACCATGTAAGGTTAGATATTCAGAAGATCCTAGGTCAATCATTTTTGGCGGACTATCTGTGTATTACATTCTGTACTGTGTTCACTCAAAAACTAACCGCTTGAAAAGCGGTTTGAAGATCTGTGTATCTGGCCATGCATAGTCAGGAAGGATTTGTTTTCCATAGACTCCTGAGACAGATATCTATCATCTGGTCGCACAGCTCTTAGTTGCCTTACTCCTAAAACTCGAGCACAAAAATTTCACTCAAAAACAAAAAGCAGGATGCCCTGTGCAGAGTGGGAAAGGGAACTTTGCAGGTAATCTGCCTTCCCTGGGCTTTATGAATATTCTGTGCCCTGATAAGAGAGGGTTAGAGAAATGAGCCAGGTTTCAGCTGCCTATTGGCATTGGAATGCATGCACGTATAAGAAAACTTACTACGTATTTTGTAAGATACTTACTATGTATTTTGTTCCTAGCATTGAAGACTGATACCAGAAATGTTTTGGTAATATCTACCATTAAAATGTACTTACTGTACCAAATGAGATGATACTGTTAAGCAAAGTGACCACACATAAATTCATGCTCCAAGGTAGCATCTTTGGGGCTGATTCAGAAAAAAAAAGTCTGGCTTCTTCATGGTGAGAATCTACAAAGCATAAATAGCGTTACACCAGGCTGTGAGGCACAGAATTCAGAATTATTGTATGCTGAGTTAGATCCTTATTTTAGAATACTCTGCCTCTGACATGGCACTTCGCTTATTTTCCCGGCTAAACGTAATTTATATTGCAGCATACTGTTGTACCACTGTACTAAAAAGAAAATACTATTGACAAGTGTGATAGATGCAGCTAGCACTTAGTGAGTGCAGAAGAGTTAAACTGATTGCATCTTTACACTCTGTGCATTTTTCTGTTTATTGTTTGTGTCCTGCTGTTAGGAAAACAGGTTGGTTGCATAGTAAATCTCTAATCAACAGTAGAAAAGAACAAAAAGAACACATCATGTCATTTGTTATGAATATTTCAGGAGTCGGGTCAGCCAGAGGGTGTTTGGGGAGATTTTTTCTTCTCTTTTTTTTTTTTTTTTTTTTTTTTAAACCTTGTTAATATGCTTATAGCTAGCCAAGAATTTGAAAGGATGGCAAAGCCACACCCATTAAAATGACCTGAAAACAAGCATGAAATATATGTCTCTGTCTTAGTTATAGCTATATTGCTTATCACCATAGTCCCTAAGCAATGAGGCCTGTAAAGTACATATTCCCTCATGAAACCTGAAGACCAAACTATCAGAGAAGTACTGGTGTGCAGGATCATCTGCTCATTCTGTGCCTCTTACTCTTCAGGCTGAGGACGCCATTGCTCCCTTCTTTTCCCAAATTAAAACTCACTTTGGTTTGGAACAGTCCACAAGTGGACCTCTAACGCACGTTGAATAACCTAGATGAACATTACACTGTATGTGAAACAAAATTACTGTCCTACAAGCCATAAAACCGGTGGCCTCCCAAGCTCAGACCCATGGGCTTGGGTGGGCTTGAGAGCCCAAGCCGCAACATCCACACTATTGTTTTCAGTGTGCTAGCTCAAGCTGAGCTAGCACACGTCTCCCAGCTGTAATGTGGACATAGGCTATGTAGCAGTACCGCGTGCCTTCCAGGGAAACAGTTATTTGCTCTGCTTGCTCTGGTTCTCCTTCCTCTCCAGGAAGAGCATCTGTCAGCTCTCTGCTGGGCCTGGGCTGGGAAGCTTTCTGTACCAGCCAGGACATTGGTCTCAGGACATTGGCTTGGGCACGGTCCCTTATGGGGGGCGGAGGGAGTTGTTTAAAACCCTGAGACTGCCCAAGCTAAACTAAGACTCCTGATAGATGTGCAGTGTAATGAAAATTTCATCAGAGTTCATGACTGTTCAAATTCTTAAATATGAATCTTTGCTTTTCTACCATAGTAACTAGGTTATTTACAAAATGAGGGGGCATGTTTTACAAAACATAAAAGGGTAACTCAGCACAAGACTGATGACAAAAGACAAAACTGAGGCAGCTTCTTAAGACTGGCCAGATTTCTGAGTCCAACCAAACAGGAATTTCCTGCAAAGCCACAGTTATCAGTCAACCCATCCCAAACCTTCTTAATCATTCCTTGCTGGATGGGCTTTCAGAACTGTAGTTAAACAAAGTTACTGCTTGTTTTTATAGTAACAAAAGGAAAAGGTGTATAATAATTTGGAGGTTTTTTAGGTCAGTCAATCTATTACCTGTAACTATCATTCTACATTCAGCAGTAGATTACAGCTGAGTGTATGAATCGTTAGGAGATTTGATTTTAGCCAGTAACACAGATCCCAGACCTCTTTTCTTTAGAATTATTTTAAAACTTCTTTTCCATCAATTTTTTTACAAGCCCAATTCTGCTCTCATTTCAGTCAGTAAAAAAAATTCTCTTGAATGTTCTTATGGCCCTATGTGAAGACTGAAAATATGTCTAATTTTGAAATATGCAGGAGAACCTCAGAGTTATAAATCCCTCGGGAATGGAGGTTGTTCGTAACTCTGAAATGTTCATAACTCATAAAATGTTCTTTCAAAAGTTGACAACTGAACATTGACTTAATACAGCTTTGAAACTTTACTATGCAGAAGAAAAATGCTGCTCTTAACCATCTTAATTTAAATAAAACAAGCACAGAAACAGTTTCCTACCTTGTCAAATCCTTTTTTAAACATTCCTTTTATTTATTTTTTAATAGTTTACATTTAACACAGCACTGTACTGTTTTGTTTTGTGGGTTTTTTTTGTTTTTGTTTTTTGTCTCTGCTGCCTGACTGCATACTTCTGATCCAAATAGGGTGTGTGGATGACTGATCAGTTCGGAACTCTGGTGTTAGTAACTCTGAAGTTCTACTGTAGTCTTATTAGTCAGTTGTGTGTTTTATTTTATCTTTACTCTGACTGAAAAATCTTAATACTTAGGGACAAACCCTGTTCCTGTGTACCAGGCCTGGAATTACACTGTCCTGAGGAGATCTTTGAGGCTGGGGATGACATTTACAGTAGCCTGTGTAAGACAGAGCTGTGTTTCCCCCAAAGCCTCCTGCATCTTGAGGTGCAGAATTTCCCCTGCCAGAACTGCACTCTGCAGCATGCAAGGGATGCAAACCTCTTTATCTTGTGCACCTCTACCTCGATATAACGCTGTCCTCGGGAGCCAAAAAATCTTACCGTGTTATAGGTGAAACTGTGTTCTATTGAACTTGCTTTGATCCACTGGAATGCACAGCCCCGCCCCCCCCGGAGCACTGCTTTACTGCATTATATCCGAATTCGTGTTATATCAGGTCGCGTTATATCAAGGTAGAGGTATATAAGATTTGGGGATATTTTATAGATGAACAGATAATGGGGCTCCACATCATTTCTCATTTTTGTGTGTGAGTGCATGTGCGTCAAGACCATCAGTAGGTCTGAGTCCTGACTTGGCCCCCCAAGTAAAGCACTCCTTTCCTGTGAAGCATTGCACCATCTGTTTTGCTGTGTTCTCTTCTCTTTGTGTCTAGGAGTGGGGCAGGAAGGATTTTCCCGTTAGCATGTAATTATTGATATAAGCTTCCCATAGTGTACTCTTCTGCCTACAGGTTCTTTCCCTGCCCCCTCCACCCCCAAAATTACTTGTGATTTAGTGATACACTATTGTATTTTAGTAGTGCAGCCTATGCCAGCATTTCCATTATAACCATTTTTTCAGGTTTATAACTCAGCAGTAAAAATCTACTCTTCCAATTTGAAACTTGGCAGATAAAGCCTGGAAGCTAATTTTTTTCTTGCAAACCCACCCTCCCTCACTACAAAAAATAAAGAAGGTGTAGTGTTGTTTTATTTTTGAATTACAGACATTATCCCTTACACTCTGATGGGAGAAAAGGCCACTTTATTATTAAAATTACTTTCTTAAAATCCAAAAGAAGAAAGGAACTTCTGTTCTACTTGAAGCAGGTGAATAAATGTATTGATTGTTGTTAAAATGCTCCTCATGAAATATATAGGTAACTCTTCCCAATTTAAAGCTAGTGAATGATGATCAAAATTATTGAAAAGCTTTTGTTGTTGATTTGGGATTCTACCTGATAATTGTTGATTTCACCCTAAAAACAGTTTTTTTCTAAAATGCAAATATACTTTCTGTGCTGCACTGGTTATGTTTCTTTTCGAGATCAATGTAGTGGAAGAGGAACATGACCTTGTTCTCTCTTTTCATTTTTGAGAGCTATATTAAGTCTTAAGAAAAGATAAAATTTAATCCTTGGTATAGAGCAGAAGCTAATTAGAAATAGTAGTGTCCTAAATGGTGCAGTATTCTGTAACCCAGGCCAGGCATAGCTACTAGGAAATACACATGGACAGTAGACAGAAGCTTGTATAAGGACTTGGGTGTCTAGCACATAGCAAGGAGGTAGAAAATATCAACGAAGGCCTTCTATAATTTGTACTGTAAAATCCAAAGATCCCATCCTATGTTCTTTGGATCTCCACTTTCCCATTTGACTCAGTGGAAGGATGTGGTGAAAAAGAAATGCAGGATTAGGCTCCACTTTGGTTTCTCCTTGCTTTTCATGTTTCCCGTTGCGGCAAGCCAGTGAGGACTGAAATCAGCATTGTTGTCACCAGAGAAAGTCATTTCTAATCTGGCCAATTAGCACTCAAAATTCACTGCCAGTTTTATTTTTTTCAGCTAGAGGCTAGACTCACAAAAGGAATTAGGTGCCTACCTGCCACTTTTGGTGCCTGAATCCCAGAATCAGGCCCCACTGGGATTCACAAAAACCTCAGCTGCTGTTGCTGAACCCTCCACGTGCCAAAACTTGCTTAGCACTGAAATTTTTGAGGTAAAACACAGAGGCCTGTGTTTCTGCCTCTGCACATATGCACTGGAGCCCCACACCTAAGCCCCAGAACAATGCATGGACTGGGGATCATCTCCCTAACTCCCCTGTGGGACCCGACCCAGTAACCATGCTCAGAACTCACCTACTGAATTGGGCCCCTACAGACAAGCTAACAGAAAATGAGACGCAGGATGACATCCCTCATAACTTTTAGCCTGATGGTTAGGATACACACCTGAGATGTTGGAGACCTCTGATTCCAGTCCCCCCTCTGCCTGAGGGGGAAAAAAGGGATTTGAACAGGGATCTGCAACCTCACAAGTGAGTGCCCTAACCACAGAGTCATGGGATATTCTGATGAGGTGCCCCCTCAGGTTCTCTTTTTGAAGCATTTCCACTGTAGATAAATAATGGGGGGGAAATTGAGGCAGAGAAACGAGAGAGAGAGAGAGAGAGAGAAAGAGGGAGAATGACTATATAATTTGGTGGTTGGAGCCTGTGAGGTGGGGCACCTGGTATCTAGTCTCCCTGATCCTCTGACTTCAGTTTGATTTATAGGTACATTCGTTAAAGGAAGTAAATGTTGTTCTGTTTGCATAATCTGGTAACTTTCCAGAACAGACTTTGTGGCTGTAGCACGACACAGAAATTAATATATTTTTATTTTAAAATATTTTTATTGGTCATCTTAACATCTGGATAAAATTCTAACTATTAGCAGAAGTAAAACACTTTGAAATATGGTGTATATTTTCCTAACTGTTAAGAATACACTGGTCAAAGTCCATATTTTCTAGTTAAGATGCACTAGTGTTAATTAATATTTACTGAAAGCATAATCATATTCCATTTTTTTCTACCAGGACCATATGTGTCTTTTACATAGACCCTTGATTACTGACTTGATTTATATGTAGGCATTTCTATGGCACTCATCACAGTAATAGCTGAGTGCCTTATGCCCTTATTCTTACTGGCTTTTTCAAAATGTGTATTTTAAACTCACAGTGGGGATTAAAACTGAAAGGGCTTGTCTACACGGGGACTTAATGCGCTGTAAATCTGCAGTGCACTAGTTTGCCATGCACTAACTGGCAATGTGGACCCAGCTACTGCCCATTAGAAGTTCCTTTGTGTGTTTTGATGAACTACCATTTGAAATATAATGGCTAGCTGCCGTTCTGTAGAGTCACACCCCAGCTTGCCATCCACTAAGGCTCTATGAAGACAAGCCCTGAGATTATATTGTTACTTCAAGACCATTATTTTACTATTTGCTCTTCATTCCTACTCATTTATTATAGAGGCATGTTAATATGAAACCGAACAATCAAGAAGAGCTTATTCAAACAGAAATATCCATATTATGTGTATAAATATACATCTATACTGCGTAACTTTTGCATTTGTCTCTAGGCACAGAAGCGGAAATCCAATGAATCTGTAGACACAGAACTCTGTCTTAATGAGGTAAGAATGTGGATCCTGTTACAGTAGCACTTTATTTTTCATAATACAAATATCAATCTGAAATGTAATAATCCAGGACCCAATCCTGGACTCTTTCCTCAGACAAAATTCCCATCAATATCGTCATGGCTGGGTACCAAGTTATCATAATAAAGGGAGTTTTGCCTGAGTCAGGAGCTCGGGATTGGGCCCAAAGTGTTTGCTACCCTGGTACCATGCATTGGTGAGATAATTACATTTTAATTCCCACATAGTTGTTGGGATTCCCTCTGAGACCTCTTTCCACTCGGCTTCCCAAGAACTGATTTTGCAGGTCAAATAGTAATTAGTGTTTCACCTAGGAAGTGTAATTAGCTAGTAATCTGCAGGAACATGTAATCATATGGCATTTACCAAGTCCCAGAAATACAGCAGATTTCATTTTATGGCTGACAGAATACTGATTTAGGATAAATGAAATGACAGTTATATAATACATTAGGAGCTGGATTGACAGCCCCTGGAGACTTGGAACCTTTCCCTATGCTGTTCCACCAGCCTGCTTCAAACCTGACCGATAAGGACCATCCCTAGAGGTGGAAGATTGACTCTCATGGAAACTAAACTAAGCTGTAACCTTTCTGCTGGCCCAGGGGTTAAAGAATACTCCTTGTGTACTGTCCCGTGTGTACCTGCACATGACCTGCCAATCTGCCCCTAATATTATCCTGTTATTTTACTGTGTGTAATGTACAGCTGCATAAGATATTGCTTTATTGTATGTAGCATTAGTGCACGAAAACACAGGGCATATAACAATCCAGCAACTGGGAAAAGAAACTAAATGGACATTGCTCCTGTTGCTAGGCCAACCCATAAGCCCACTCTGATGATGGTTCCAGTCTTATCTATAGGAATCCAGCAATACTTTGTTTTCAAACAATCCTTGCTGTTGGCTACACAAGACAGACTTCATAGCAAGTCCTGCATCTGCTTTTTAAAAATGAATTTCCATGTTGAACACAGATCTCTTTAAAATATTGCTTGATTTTAGAAGGTTAGATCTTCCAATTAGGTTCTCTCTCAAAGTATGTCATTTTTTATTTATTCTTTTTTTCCCCCACCTGATTACTTTGATGGTGTCCCTTACAAGTGTTTTGATAGTTACTATCAAATTGTATTTTAATACCACTGTCATTTTGATATCCTGTTTTATCCTTCTCATATACTTAAATTCATAATGGTGAAATACATGCAATTGGAGGGGGAGAAACTGACAGGATGAATTTTACATCTAAATATATTAAAGTATAATGAAAAGACTTAACAGTGACCAAGGAAAGTGTTGTCTCTTGCAGAATGCTATTGGGAAGGACAACACAATCAGAGTCTCCACCAGTCACATATCGTCAGAGAATTCATCTGCTCTTCCTACAAGCTTCAGTTTAAGCACACTGCTGATATTGATGACAATTGCACTCTCAATCCCTTTGTTCTTAAGTTCATCAGAAACCTTGTAGCTGCATTACAAAAGGACACGTTAAAAATAAAAATTCTGTTCCCCGTCCTCTGTTGTTTATCTGAAATTCCAGTTCTAGGAGCTGAGTTGAAGCACTCTGCTAAAACAGTTTCATTCAACTGGAATTTTTCTTTTTCTTTCTTTTTCTTTCTTTTTTTTTTTTCTTTAAAGCTTCTCGTGATATTTAGGGGCTTTGTGAGATACTTGATGCAGTGGTACATTCCGAACCCAAAAGGCTTTTGGGAATGCAGTGTTTTAAAGAGACAGTATGTAAATTTGCCTGTAAAGCAATCTGTTTGGATTTTTTATTATTTCAATTCTGGCCTTTTACCTGAGAAGGAAGATGTCAGTTTTCTTAAGATCCTATTTATCTCATTTAATGATTCTGATTTTAAAATTAAATGAACATCAGACTAACGAGGATGCAAGGCTTTTGTCACATGGTGAATGTTCTCCCAGAGAGTGGACTTCATGAAATGTCTTCATTTGATAGATTGCTACTGATGTTTAACTCTTTCAATGTATTAGCATTCTCCTCTTTAAATGTTTATGTAATGTAAGTGGTTCTGCATTCCTTGCTGAGAAACCATTATAAGTCACATACAGGTGTAACGTACATCTTTTAGTTAAAATCTCATAAAAAAACAGTGTGTGATAAACTTTTACTTTTACCAGTACTTCTAAATTTTAATTACATTTAGCCTTAACAAGGGGTGAAAATTCCTTAAATTAACAAGAAGCAATCATTGTGAACACTTCATAATGCTAAATTTATTTAAATTTACAAGGATATACATAATAGAAACAAATTTTGCTAAAGAGTTTCAATTGTACAATTGTTGGTCTTCTATACTTCTATTGTAATAATACAGTCTAGTTATTTTACTGTTGGTTTAATAAAAATGGCATACAATTTATTTCATCTACTAAAACAGCATTATCTGCTTATATTTACATAGTATATCAACTCTAAAAGTTAAAGGCGCTTTATGCCTTAGCTCTCTGATCACACCAGTATAGACTGAAAGTAGGACATAAAACAGAAATGTGAAATTTAAATTGTGTATCATTTCTTATACTGCTAAAATCAACACCTAAAGGGATCATTGCTTCAGTTATGGATACAGTCATGCAAACCTCATCTATGTAAGTAGTTATTACTCACACTAGTACTCCCACTCCAGCCCATGGGACTGCTGGGGTTTGCAAAATTGGACCCATAAATGGTTTAATGGCAGTATTGCCAGTGCACATGATTTAAACACTTTTGTTTTCATTTGGTGACACCAACATCCTGTGCTGAATCATGATGATTTTCTGCAGTATCTGGAAGGGATTTTTTTAAAGCTTTAAATGTCATCAGATAGGCAGCATGTCTCCTAAGGGCTGTCTATATACCTGACTATAGT
Source organism: Trachemys scripta elegans (assembly GCF_013100865.1). NCBI lineage: Eukaryota > Metazoa > Chordata > Testudines > Emydidae > Trachemys > Trachemys scripta. Next base: position 113,172,095 of record NC_048304.1, read on the forward strand.
GGCTTGGTGACTGTTACAAGCAGTTATGTCTAAATGATCAACTGTAATCTGTTTTTGTTTTTATTGAAAGTAAATGATCACTTTGCTAGGCGTAGAGGTCATCACTCTGAATTTATAGTTTTACACTGAAACCTACATGATGTGTTCAGGTTTGGTTGAAATGTCCAGATCATATATTTGCAATAAAAATACAAACTAGAGATCATTGACTTCAGTGCTGCTAGCAATGTGAAAAATATACATCTCACTAACCAATTGTTAAACTATTGGCTGATCCATATTTGGGATTTTTTCTTTTTACCAAGCTAATAAAAGCAGTGCAAAAAATTCTAAAAATTACTTTTGTAGTCTTGGTTATAGTCACATACCATACGATTCAAAGCATTCTCTGACAAACATCTAGAGTACTGTGTTCCACTAAACATAGCAAATTAGACAACATTACTCCTTAATTCTGCACTGATAAAAAAACTTCAAATTATTTTCAAAGGCATCAGAGCTGCTTTTGAAGAAGAAATATATAGTCTATCGTTACTACCAAATCCCCTATGGTTGCTGTTGCTTTTCTTCTAAAAGCTAATCAAATTATTGAAAAATAGTGGCAACAAGAAAAAAGATAATTAGATCCAAGATTTAAAAATTAATTATTTTATGTCAAAAAGAGTTGGAAGTATAATCTATTGAAATGCTAATGCATACAGAATTAAAATTGGAAAGTTCGACATTACCCAGTTAAAAATATTTTCAAAACAAATCCATAAACATTAAAATGGTTAAACCCTTCTTTGATCAACAAAGTTTTCTTTACAATATCATTTATATTCAGCCCATTAGATGTTAAATAATATCTGGAGCTTTAATAATCTGATAGTACAGTGCATACATTTTTTGAAGATTTTATACATTTGTTTTTACTACAACATCTCTATATTATACTGATTATTATAGCTCTGAACCAGTGTGATCCAGAGTAAAAGCAATTGATCACTTAACACTGTAAACAACAACTCTCATTAGCATCTGATAACAAAAGGAATTGTTATCTGGCTTAACAAGAGTCATGTGTATAACACAGAAATAGACTACATTTTGTAAAGCTGGCCATGTCGACCCCATGCAAGAAATAGCACTCTTGTTTTTTTCCTGGATAAATTGAAAGCACACTGGATTCTTAATTAAAAAAAAAATTGCTTATTAAACAAACCAGAGGAAAAAATTACGAGTCTGAGGCTTCAGAGAGGAGGTTCTTACAGACATCACCATGCAAATATTGGTGGATTTTTAGCAGTTGGATGTGGTGCTGACTATGTCAATTTAGGACGGTGACCTTGTCAACACAGTCATTTGCTACAGTACTAAAGTAAGCAAATCATTTCATTTTTTTCTTTCCCTTTACAGCTACTATAATTGCATGTACTGAGTGCTAGGCAAACATGCGAAGACTGGATTTCATACATTCATTCAGTGCATTTCTATTTCCAGTATATCTGCGGCAGTGCAAGCAGCCATCCAAATATAGGATGCACCTATTGATGACAGCTAGGCTTTAAATTGGAAATGCCCTCAGCTCCATTGTTTTTAAGTAAGCTATATGTTTAAATTAAATCATGAGTTAAAATAAAGATACACAAGCCATCCTTTTTCATTTAACGTAATGAAACAGTAGTTTCATTAGAATGATTAGAAACACATCTCCACGTTTCATGTTAAATATATCCAATAGTCTTTTGTTTCTTTTTAAAAAAAACAGCATGTTGAAGAGCTAATGCACAATGTGTTGATATATGGTCAGCATTTTGCACTATTTAACATATGTCTGACTTTCCCAAGTTATTAATATACAAGAGAGACAAGGTTATGCGCTGCAGTAGATACTTTCAGTTACTAGTTAAAAAAAAACATAAAATCTATGGAGAGAAATTTCACTCTGTCAGGTACAGAGGTTCCGCAGAAGGCCCTCTGCACCGCTTTGGTCATAAACTAAGGGTCTGGTCTAAAAAAATTGCTGAAAGGTCCCCTTAAGTCCCATTAAAGTCAGCGATTGTGGAGGGCACTCAGCACCTTGCAAGACTGTGTCCATGATGCTTCATTGGCACATGGGTCCTCTTCCCTTGAGGAAAATTCACCGATATTGTGTCATTAGGACGAGGCAGGAGATCTTCATAATTTGTAAAGCATTTTATAGGCTCTATCTAGAGAATTATTTCCAGTAATTTTTTTATTCAATGACATCATGATAAGACCCCTCCTTTTTAAAAATGAGTCCGTTCATAACTTGAGGACTGTTGCATTCTGAATCAATGAACTAAGAATATGAATTGAGAACTGGTTAAAAGACAGGGAACAAAGGGTAGGAATAAATGGTACATTTTCAGAATGGAGAGGGGTAACTAATGGTGTTCCCCAAGGGTCTGTCCTATGACCAATCCTATTCAACTTATTCATAAATGATCTGGAGAAAGGGGTGAACAGTGAGGTGGCAAAGTTTGCAGATGCTACCAAACCGCTCAAGATAGTTAGGACCAAAGCAGACTGTGAAGAACTTCAAAAAGATCTCACAAAACTAAGTGATTGGGCAACAAAATGGCAAATGAAATTTAATGTGGATAAATGTAAAGTAATGCACATTGGAAAAAATAACCCCAACAATACATACAATATGATGGGGGGCTAATTTAGCTACAACAAATCAGGAAAAAGATTTTGGAGTCATCGTGGATAGTTCTCTGAAGACGTCCACGCAGTGTGCAGAGGCGGTCAAAAAAGCAAACAGGATGTTAGGAATCATTAAAAAGGGGATAGAGAATAAAACGGTGAATATATTTTTGCCCAATCACTTAGTTTTGTGAGATCTTTCTGAAGTTCTTGAATACTGCGTACAGATGTGGTCTCCTCATCTCAAAAAAGATATACTGGCACTAGAAAAGGTTCAGAGAAGGGCAACTAAAATGATTAGGGGTTTGGAACGGGTCCCATATGAGGAGAGATTAAAGAGGCTAGGACTTTTCAGCTTGGAAAAGAGGAGACTAAGTGGGGCTATGATAGAGGTATATAAAATCATGAGTGATGTGCAGAAAGTAGATAAGGAAAAGTTATTTACTTATTCCCATAATACAAGAACTAGGGGCCACCAAATGAAATTAATGGGCAGCAGATTTAAAACAAATAAAAGGAAGTTCTTCACACAGCGCACAGTCAACTTGTGGAACTCCTTGCCTGAGGAGGTTGTGAAGGGTAGGACTATAACAGCATTTAAAAGAGAACTGGATAAATTCATGGCGGTTAAGTCCATTAATGGCTATTAGCCAGGATGGGTAAGGAATGGTGTCCCAAGCCACTGTTTGTCAGAGGGTGGAGATGGATGGCAGGAGAGAGATCACTTGATCATTACTTGTTAGGTTCACTCCCTCTGGGGCACCTGGCATTGGCCACTGTCAGTAGACAGGATACTGGGCTAGATGGACCTTTGGTCTGACCCAGTATGGCCGTTCTTATGAAAAACCACCATGCCTGATAGGAAAATACTATTATATTAGTTCATGCTCATTTTGCCTTTGCCCCTCCCTGTTTCTCTTTAGAAGTATTGCTATTTTTCCTCAAACTTGTGGTGTGTCCTACTGCCCATAAAATTGTATGGGACATGACCAATATTATGGAGTGTAAACACCAGGAAGTAGAGTATGCCTTGAGTACATGCTCAGGGTAACAGCAGACCAGGTCTAGAGTTGATTGAATTAAAAGTGACATATCCAGGGAGGAAAGGTAGATATAATCAGTAAGGGAGAAGAATGATGCTTAAAACACTTGCTGAGGAAAGTCAGTCACGTGATAGGCCTGTCTCATGCTGCCCGTTGGAATTCTTTATTGCTGACAGAGCAGAACACTAGAAAGTAGGTGGATTGAGCCAGGGATTGTTATTCTGGGGAATAGCTCCTTTTAAGATGGGTAGCAAAAGCTGGGCAAGTGAGAGGAGCTAATCTAGCATGTATTATTTCTTTATTATAAACTATCCAAGCCAAACAGTTCTGCTTTATTTGGCTGTTCATAAAATGCAACTATTTTGCTTTACTACATTGGTGGATCTAACCCAATGAATAATACACTTTTACTTACAAGAACCCTGAATTAAAAACTGAAGCAGGATCCTCTGTAATGTGCCCCAGATTCCAATGGCTTTATGCATACCCTCCACTTCGCATCACATGAACCCAAAGAGAAATGTGTTTGCTTCCAATGAAATTGGCAGGAAAATTAATCCAAAGATTTCTCATCTTTAAATATATGCTCTGTCTTACCAGCTCAGTTCCTTCTGTGACGTTTCACTTTTTGGCCATTTCAGGCTCTCTTGAGTTCGGAAGGTCATTCTGCCCTCTTCCCCCATTACATTTTTTCTCTAAAGATTTGCCTCAGCATTTTCTTTGAGTATATCCTTTCCCTTGTGAAATGTAAACTTGGGAGCAAGATGTTCCATGTCTCTATTGAACCTTTTCATGCAAGAACACTCAAGTTTTTCTCCCTAGCTTCCTGGGAAACAGTCACCTCTACCAGAAGAGTCAGTGGTTTGTCTAAGCCTCTTGGCACTGTTCGTTTTGAGTAGAACATCTTAAAATAAAAAGAGGAATTTCTGTCCTGCAGGAAATTTTGAGATTTTAAAATTTGGATTCATCCCGAATTAGGAAAATAGTTACAATTTTGGAATTTTTAGGAAGTGAAATAGTTTGTTTTAACCATATAGAAATATTTCGTTTCAATAAAGTTGCTCTTATCCACCATTTTGATTAAGTCAAAATGTTTCATTTTTGACTTTAATATTGTCATCAAAACATTTTGACTATTATAATTTAAATATAAATATAACGACAGTTATAATTAAATGTTTCGACCTTATCAAAATGAAACATTATGATAATTTCCAGTAGAAAATTTCTACAAAATCAATACATTCCCATGAAATGTTTCAATTTTGTAAAATCAGCCTTTTCTGATGACAAAAGTTGCATCAGAAAAATTTGAACCATCGCTCTAGTTTTGAGGATAAGGGTTGGGGTTTTTTTAACTACATTCTTCAGCTTAGTATAGTATCTGTCCATCACCCAACTTAATTCCCTGTCTTTACTTGGCTAATTTTGTCTTTAGGGAAAGTTTATTCTTCATAGATTATATATTAAAAGTGTTGACCTTGGTAACCATCAGGCCAAATCTTTATGCGGTGTTTTTTAATAGCTTGCCCGGGTAAAATGTCATTAATGAAAACCTTAGAAAGAACTCCTCAGGTTTGGCCAAAAGAGAGTTTGTAACTTAAAGGGAAAAGAGCAGGGGGTCAACCAATTTCTCAATGGCATTTATCAACATAGATTGTGGTGTCTAGCGTAATGTGATACCATTCAGCCAATGTCTTAGCTCCTAAGGGTATGTCGACACTTCAATAAAGACCTGTGGCCTGGCCACAGCTGGTCCATGTCAGCTGACTCAGGTCCCTGGGCTCAGGCTATGTGGCTAAAAATTGCAGTGTAGACGTTCGGGCTCAGGCTGCAGCCCTGGCTCTGAAACACCACGAAAGGGTTTCAGCTCCAGCCTGAGCCCAGACTTCTACACTGTTCCTTTTAGGCCCGCAACCCCCACTAGCCCAAGTCAATTGCATTGTGCTCAGTGCCACCGTTTTTTGTTTTTTTTTATTGCAGTGTAGGTCTCTGTGCCCATTTGACCAGAGCAGCTGCAACTTCTGCTGTTTTCCTTTGCCCAGGTTTCAGTAGCTGAATTTTGTCATTGAGTCACATGGTGTTAATTACTGACTAGATAAAGCAGCCAAACCTGCTACCCACTTGAGCACAGCTTTTGTCCAGTTTTTCCCTTTCTTAATAACTCCAAAATACCTGAATTTTTCTACACTGCCTTCTAATCTCCTAGAATGGAATTGGCAGAACTAGGAAGAAACTGAGTCATGTATTTAACTGTAACTGGATTTCTTCAAGTCACTCCCACCAAGGTGTCTCACTAATCCACCCTTCTCCCTATAGACCTGCATCCTGTGAAGCCCTGAGCATCTCCTGCAACTTGCTGAGCTCCTTCAATTCCTACACAAGTGAATGGGAGTTGAAGGGACTGAGCACTTGATAGAATCAGGCCGTATTTATCTTCAGGCCCTCTCCAAGCTGGTGGATTTAGGAGCTGACATGGTAGATTAATGTAGGTAATTAGAGATGGTATCTTGGCATTACACTACTGTCCATGTTTGCTGGCTTGTGTTCAGTTGTTTTGAATGTGAGCACTAATGATACACAGGTCTGTATGGCTCTGTGATCAAACATGCTAGACAGCTGAAGAAGTCATTCAAAAATCTGCAGTTATAAGTACAATAAATAGCCAATTTTATTCTTGTAGTTCAGCTCCTATTGTGTACATTAGTTTTGGTTGAATCCTTTGTTTACTCTTAATTTTCACCTCTTTTTAGTGGGTGACGCCTGAGATTTTTTGGCTAATCTGTTAGAGGGTAAAGAAGGGCTTAAAAGGATTTAATAATGGGATACAGAGCTGTTCACCTCTGCTGCTGGTTTCAATCAGTTCAGTTCCTAGTGGACATCTGGCCATGTTACATAAACAGGCAGTTGTCAGAGGTCTCACTTGAGAAGCTATAACCTGAATGGGCCACAGAGCCTGAATTAACACGTCACCCCTAGATGCAATAGTAGTACAGTAACAGCCTAAGGGTGGGATAACTAGCCTGTGCTGTACTGTACCTGTTCTGTGCCTTTACAAAAGACTTTAACCTCCAGGGCTACCAAGCCAGCCCTAAATGAACTTACAAACATGCTCGCATACTGGTTTCCAAAAATTCAAACTGACAAATAAGCCCATCCAAGCTTGCAGTCTCATTGGCACTCACCCATTATGCTCATGATACAGAGCAAGCTTATTAACCTGATGTTTAGTTTGCCTGTCACGCTCGCCCTTCATTGTGAACCTTAAAAAATAAATCTACTGAGCCACAGGGAAATGTAGACTTCTTCAAGCACAGGAGCCTGCTGAAACTGTAAAGCAATGTTCGGAACAAAATCGAAGCGTTGGGCTTTTATCCTGGGTGTCTGAGTGAGCGAGAAGGAGTGAGGAGTAGTCTCAAAGCCTTGATGCAAGATCTCAGAAAGACACAAAAGTGATGGCTGATGACCACAATGTTTAATTTAACTACAAATACTGCAAACTGTCAGGGGCCAAGAAAAATGTTAATACCCTGAAGCCATAGGCTGGTAGAAAAAGAGACCCAAATCCTGCTTGTTTGACTCTTGTCTGTAGCCCCAGTGAGACAACTGACCCCTTGAGACCAGTTTGGGAACTACTCCCATGAGTATGGCAAGCAGGAGTTAGTGGCTAGGGGGCCAACCGTTTCCAATGGCATGAAAAGAGGGGAAAGGGATTATTTTTTTCACATCTGATTGCTAGGGTGCTATGTTCCCTCTACACAATATTAGGTTATACACCTTATCCCTAACTAAACTAATCTGAGAAGACATCCCCCACACACACACCCCGCGTGCTAGAGATGAATTCTGTCACGCAACGTGCAGTTGAATATGTGTGCATCTTTCAGGGGTCTAGAATCCTGTTTTATCTGCTCTATGATCTGTTTATCACCATCTTCCTGCCCTGCATAAAAAGCTTCATGGGTAACAAAGTAATGAAAACCATGGTCCTAAACAGCACATTGCCATTTCTTGTTAGGCTGACAGTTCTCTGTAGTAATCAGGCATATATATACAACATGTCTTAGCTTTCCCATGGACGCTGCATTGTTTCTGGCTAAGAAGGAAGCAGACTAAAGCCAAACAGTGGAAGAAATGGCTTCAGAGCACTATGACATGGAAGACAATGTTTGCCAATTTGCCTTTGTTCTCCCCCCCCCCCCCAACGGTTATCGCCACTGAGTTTGCTTAATGGCGTTTATACAATGTTATGTGTATCATCAACTTGGTATTGACATAATTAGCTGTGATTAATCCTCATGCTGGGAAGCCGAGTGAGTGTTTCTTGTAGCTGAGGGTATGTCTAAGTTTGTTTTATTTTTGTATAATACAAGTTGACAAGAACTACAGCAGAGGGTAAATAGAATGAAGTTTGGATTTAAAGTATTTTTATTATTTGAGGCTGATAAAGGGATTGAGTGGGGATGGGAGGAGGGATGCAAGCTGAGGTAACTGGCAGCATTCGGAGCTAGAAGGATTGATTTTTACTGTGAATATTGTCTATAAATTGAGAACAGCCCAGGTTATATTTTCCATTCCCTTCCCCCCCTCCCCCCCAAAAAAACCCCATCCATTTATCCCTACTTCCCTTTTTGGGGAAGATCCTTCTACAAATATTTACCTTGTTATCTTGTGTAAATTCTCTATATGTTGTCTTATGGATTTCTGTACGTCGCACTGTAGGTTATTATGTGTCAGGTCCTCTCACAGTCAGTCTGCCAGGTAATTTGTTGTGTAAAAAACAAAAACACCAAATCAACCCCACTGTTCCTGTTGACTTGAGCGAAGGACATTGCTGTTTGGACTGTCTGGACTTTGGAAGTAACTTCGTGATGTTTGGATTTTTCTGTTAGCATAATGCTCACGCATGACTATTGTACATAGGCGAAAGAAAATCCCACCCAATAAACATTGGTCTCACTTTTTATTAAAAAAAAGCCTGTTTTTGTGGTTTTGTACGGGTCATTTGTTTTGGCATGGCTGACTCCAGAGAGGGACTATTTTGACTCTCTAAAAGAAAAGCATTACGGGTTGTTTTTTTTTTTATTCCTCTTGTTCTACATTTGACTATGGTCTAGGAGACAATATAATACAAGATTTACCCTTTAAAAGTCAGTGCATTTCCTGGCACAGAAGTCATCTGTGATATTGATATATGGTGGCCCACCAAAATGCAGTGAGCAGGGCACAAAAATGCAAATGGTTGAGAGCCAGGAGCAACAGTGGTCCTCTGTCCATGAGGTTTCTCTTTCACAAACACACAGATAGAATTAGGCCAGAAAAAAGGACATTTGATATTTTGACACAAGACGAGTAGAAGCCCGGAAATAGTCTTCAGAGACTCGGGACTTGTCCTGAATGGGTCGAAGGAAGGAGGAAAACAAGTTGTAGGTCACCACATTGGACACGCTCCAGTTACAATCAGTGACCCAATTAGAAAACGGCAACGTTATCACCATGATCATCCATTTTCAAACTGTGCTTTAACATACCAATTTAAAAATGTGCTGCAGGCCTCACTATATTGCATCTGCACATGCCGGTATCCACGTTAAAACAAAAGGGTCACTTCAGAATGTCAGAGTTTAAGGCCAGAAGAGACCATTAGATCATTGAGGGAGACCTCCTGTATATCACAGGCCTTGGAATCTTACCTGGTCATCCTTGTATTGAGTCCAATAACTTGTGTTCGACTAAATCCTATTTTCCAGAAAGGCACCTGACTTGATATGAAGACCTCAAGAGATGGAGAATCCGCCACTTCTCTTGGTAGTTTGTTCAATAGTTAATCACCTTCACTGTTTACAAATTGTGCCTAATTTCCAATTTGAATTGATCTGGCTTCAGGTTCCAGTTATCCGTTCTCGTTCTGCCTTTTTCCACTAGATTAAAGAGCCCTTCGGTATCTGGGGGTTTTCCCCCCATGAAAGTACTTATACGCTGTAATCAAGTTCCCTCTTAGTCTTCTTTTTCATAAAGTGCTCAATCTGTTTAGCTTAAGTCTCTAATTGTAAGACATTTTCTCTATGCCTTGAATAATTTTTGTGGCTCTTTTCCTCACCTCTCCAATGTTGACACCAGAACTGTATGAAATTTCCTAGTACTGGTTTCACCATTTGCATATACAGAGGTAAAATCACCTCCCTACATCTACTCACTTCTCCCTTGTTCATTCATCAAAAGATTGCAGTAGCCATTTTTGCTACAGCATCACACTGGAAGAGCTGGAACTTTCATATCAGTTATGGGAATGCTCAACTGATGCTCGACTGTGCTGTCAAGCATATAATGCTTAGATACTTCACCAAAAAGAGGACAAAGTCTATATCTCAAAGAGTTTTTAAAATCTAAATTCATATAATTTGTGGATGCAGAGGCTGGGGAATGGGATGCAACAAAAAATGCATAAACAGCACCTGTCCTGTTAATGCCTTTGTTTTGATTTCCCCCCTATTATCCCCGACAACAATCTCTGTTTTGTGTCAGTCCTTGAAAAGTAGAGGCTAGAGATCACTTGGAAGACGTTTGTTTTAAAGAAGAGGGAATGGGAATATTTCAGTCGGGGTTAGAGATGGGCTTCTGCATAGAAAGATGCAGAAACACTGGAGGGGAAGAGGACACAGAGGACTTAACAAGAATGAAGGATGAAGAGTGGCACATCTCAGTGCCTGACATGCTGAGCAACATCCTCTCCAGAGGTATGTGAAAACAAACTTATTTTAGATCACTGAACAGCTGGATCAGATTAAAAACCACCTATAGCCTCCCTCTCAAATCTTCTCTCTGGTTTTTGACCCTGATGGTGGGGGTTAAACACCAGTCAACAAATTATCATGTCAACATCTTAAAATAAAATAAAACAAGCCACAAAATAAAATAAAAAATTTGCAGCGGAGGCTAAAAAAATGATTGAATCATAGGACCAGTTGCAACACACAGTAGAATCGTACCCAATTATGACAGGCTGAACTGGTTTAAAAAAAAAACATCTCTCTATTGGCAGTATTTTAGATAGGACTTCAAAAGAGAGTTATCTCTTGGTCCCTACGTTCATAAACAAGAAGGGATTTAAATGAAAGTTATAAATGGGCAGGGGAGGAGTTTGCAGTCTGTTGGTGAGAATGTTTTTTGGAAGGTATCTAGATAGTCTAGTCGTGTCTGGGCAAAGACAGAGGCCTGCATACTGCCAGCTAAGAATAATGATAAGGATATGAGAATGGAGAGGGAAAAAGTGGAAGGATGCTCTAACTTGGATGTAGGGAGTTCTTCTGTTTCTTGGAGACTTGGTCTCCAATGTGCTACAAAACCAGTAGGGGATTCTTAGAGGCCTGTGACTTGGATGTATAAAAGTGTCCCTCCTCGCCCTCCACACACACAAAATGCCTAATCCAAGCTATCTACCAGTCCTGACTCTTGCATAGGTTTTGGCAAGGAAAGCCTTTCTGCATTACAGGCTGCTTCATATTTGGTTCAGTTTCATGCTCAGAGAGAAGAGTGCTATTTCCAAAACCAATTTTTGGTAAAAATAAACCCAGTTTTTTTGGCAATATGCATGCATAGTTGGACCTGAAAATTAAGTACAACCCCATCCAGCATGGCCATAAATTTTTAACTATATTAATTACAGAAAATTACACAGCCTCAATCAGGAATGAACTAAAATAGGGCAGGAGTGGGGGAGGAATCCAATGTTATTGAAGAAAGCTTCTTTTGTGTTAGCATGCTACAGGTTCTGTTTGACGTGAAAGTATAATTCACAAAACCTTTCATAAAAACACATTTATGCTTTCTACCATTACGAAATAAAGGCCGGTAGTCAATTGCTTTTGAAGCAACTGGGATACAATCTTCTGAACAGCTAAATAAAAACCACCATAAGTGGGGTTGGCTAAACAGGAGATATTTATTCTCAGGTTTGCAAGTGCAGCACTTTACTCTTGCTTTCAGAAGGGAATTTAAAAAAATGCTAAAAAGAGTGAGATAGAAAAGTATGCCACAGAGTGAGAAAAAGGAAACTTTTGTCTCCAAGTTAATGCAAGCTTTTCCTAGTGTCATTGGTTGTAACTCTATTACTAACCTAATTGATTTATACTAATCACCTCTTTTTTGAATGCTGAAATCGGGTATCAACTACTAGGACCTAGTTTACATCCGAGTCCAAAATTATTTGTGCACATACAAGCTCTCTGATTTTTGGATGTTTTAACTGTTGAAAAATGCACAATGCCTTAGGCTTTTAGTATTAATAAAAATTGAGATGACTTAAGAATTTAGAGTAGGTTATTAGGAATTGATTTTGCCATAATCCTTTATCATGAAGATATGAACACTGATTGACTTCTAAAGAAGGCAGGTGTCTCCTCTCAGATCCTCACTGTTACTTCAGTATTCTGATCTCCCTACCTACAGGAAGGCCCCAGTGAGAGCTCTATGGGTGTGAGGAGAACAGAATTTGGGTACTGATGCCCACTGGCCCTCAAAGCACATGCTTTGAAAAGAAAGTTGGCGTCTTAAAGCCACAGGGTCATGTTTGCTCACTTATTCATCGTCACTGGGCCTGCATGGGTGTAAGATATGGAATAATTTGTCCCTCACCCTTTAACAACCTTAGAATTAGCACATGAGGCTATAGAATCATATCACAGAGACATCAGTTTTAGAATTAATTTGTCTCTTCAATCATGTAAAATGTAAAAAAAAAAAAAAAGTAAGTTCTACAGTGAATAGGAAGACTTTTTTCCTAACAGACCTAATATTATTTTATCATTCTTTGATTTCATGAAACAACATTTTAACATTAGCACATATACTGCCCTATTTTTTAGATCTCAAATTATACAATCAGAAGACCAGCTCAGTGCATTCTTCCTCCTCATTGTCTTCAAATGCCACCAGTTGGTACAACCCCGGTGGGCATTGGAGGCATCCAGATGCTAATCTAGGGAAGATGCTCTTCCAGGTATACATCTGGCACCAGGAACAGTTGTCCTGTCAGTTTTGGAGCTGCTTATGTATCTGACATGTGATTAGGCTACAGATAGACTGTCTGTGCTGTATTATTCTCTTGGATGATCTTTTACCTTGACATCAAAATATTCATCGCTGCTAAAAAGAAGAGAAAGAGAGAGGAGTTAAAAAAGGAACATATACTATAGTCCTTAAAATGCATCTGTTTTCTGGCACATCAAGTATTGTTTTGAGATTAGTTCCCAAAGGGAGATTATAATTAATTTTTTTCCAATAGTGACTATCAATGAGACATGCATGTACTCATTTCCAACACATCAGTGAGTTCATTAAACACGGTGCAAACTAGCATAGAAGAGTAGAACTGAAACAATATTCTTCTGCTGTTGAACCCAAAACTTGTATACTTGGATTTTTTGTGATTATAGAGGCCACCTACACTTGAAAATAACCTCACATTCAACACCCAATGATATTAATGTCACTTGAGTTCATATCTTAAGGTCAAAAACGTTAATCAGCGCTGCTATCATTAGCTCAGTTTCCTTTTCTATTAAGCGATTATGATCACTTATTAATGAGTCGTGAAGTTTTAATAATTTTTCACTAGTATGAAATTAAACATTAGTTATGACGCACACTGTATGGATGGTTTGTTTCACAATGTAAATTTTGCCTGATGTTGCTTTAAAAAAAATCCCCAGAAAATAATTAACTAGTTACAAATGAGCATTTGAAATGCCCTTTTTCATCATATTTATACACAATACAAAGACAAAGCAGGTCATTTTGTCTCATCTCTAGACTTGTTGCACCTCTGGATCTTGTGACTTCTTCATCTAAAAAGGTACCCATCAAGTCTGCTTACTAAACAGGAGGTAGAAGAAAATATCACAGCTTTTGTTTTTCCTTATTTTGATTGTTATAGCATTGGACCAGCAAGGTTAAAAAGCACGAGCCAGCTCTTTGAGCTAATGTGGAAGAGAAGCCGCACAGCAATTCATATTGCCAAAAAGTAATGTCTGAATTCTGGGTTGGATTTTCCTTAGCTTGCTATTATTCATGGACACAACTAAACCAATGCCAGACACACAGCTCAGATTTGGCTAAGGCTTTTATTGGTTAACTGACTTTTTACATGCAACAACCAGACCTCCTTAAGAAGAGGACCAGAATATAAGAAGAATTTACAGGAGCATAATAATAGGTAGGTAAATCAGGACATCAGAAATATCAGGAGGGTATGTTAAAGAAAGCTAAGTTAGCCCTGCAGTAATAACAGCTTCTTGGTATTCTGCTCCCCTTACACCCACACTGGTTTACTCACATAAGCGATATGTTTGATGAGGAGACTACATCTGATTAGACCCATTACAGAATTAAATACTCCATGTTGCACAGAAGCCAAATGGTCTTGAGTACCCAAATGAAGGAAGAGAATAAACTGAGTCCAGATGGAGTCACTGTTAACTTGTATGGTACCCTCCTACAGCACAGCTTGCAGGTCTTAAAACAAATGGTAAATCTTTTTAGGTGCCTTTCTGCATTGATAACAAAGAGATGACATGGAACGGAGGCTCTTTATGTTGCTTGTTTTCAAACAATGGGTTTAAACTGCAGCAAGGGAGGTCTAGGTTGGACATTAGGAAAAAGTCCCTAACTGTCAGATTGGTTAAACACTGGAATAAACTGCCTAGGGAGGTTGTAGAATCTCTATCTCTGGAGATATTTAAGAGTAGATTAGATAAATGTCTATCCGGGATGGTCTAGACAGTATTTGGTCCTGCCGTGCGGGCAGGGGACTGGACTCGATGACCTCTCGAGGTCCCTTCCAGTCCTATAATCTATGAATCTATGAATGACCTGGCCGAGGAGCTCTCTGGCCCATTAATGATGATTTTCCAATATATCTCGGGCCACTGGGAAGTTTCAGAGGAAGAAAGCAAATGTTGTGCCAATGGCTTTAACAGGATAAATGGGTTGACCTGGGTAATTATAGGCCTATCAACGAGATGCTGATCCTGAGCAAAATAATGGAATGGCTGACACAGAACCGGATTAATAACAAATGAAAGACGGGTGAGTAATTAATGCCAATCAACACAAGTTTATGGAAAATAGATCTCGCCAAACTAACAATATCTTTATGTCAAGTATCAGCGGGGTAGCCGTGTTAGTCTGAATCTGTAAAAAGCAACAGAGGGTCCTGTGGCACCTTTAAGACTAACAGAGGTATTGGAACATAAGCTTTCGTGGGTGAATGCCCACTTCATCAGACGCAAGATCTATTTTCATCAGATCCATCTTTATGGATGAAATTACAAATTTGAATAATAAAGGTAATAGGGCAAATCTAATATACATAGACTACTTTTTCGAGTGCTGGCACATGTCAATTCCATTCTAGGTGTGTGCGTGCCTACGTTCACAGTTGTCGGAGACTTTTGCCTCAGCGGTATCCATAGGGTTGGCTGTGGCGCCCTCTGGAGTGCCGTGCTCATGTGATGGTATATCAGGCGCCGCCAGCTGTATGCCCTCTCGGTTCCTTCTTACGGCCCTGGTGGTTGGTCGGAGCGCCTCTCTCTCTTGCCTCGCAAGTGATCAGCGGTATCTCTCCCTTTTGACTTTGTGTTTCAGCTGCAAATAGTTTTGTTTATTGTAGATTAGTTAGCAAGTAGCTGTTAAGTACTGTAGTTAGTCAGTTAGGGTCCCGGCGGGGACTATGCCCAAGGCGGGGCATGCCCTGGTCTCCAGGTTTTAAGCCCTGCTCAGACTGCAATAGGCATATACCTATTAGTGACCCACATGGTAGCTGTCTGAAGTGCCTGGGGGAATCCCACATTAAAGAGAAGTGTTGCATCTGTAAACATATTGCCTCAGCAGAGCCTTCTTGTCTCACCATGAATGGTCAGTCCATCCCGAGGTGGTCAGCAGGATCTTCCAAAAGTGGGGCTCTCCCCAGGTGGACTTGTTCACAACTCATCAGAACAGGAAATGTCACCTGTTCTGCTCGTTTCAGGGGATCGACAGAGGCTTCTTGCCAGACGCCTTCCTACTCCTGTGGTCAGGGGCTCTGATGTATGCTTTCTCACTGGTGCCGTTGCTTCACAGAGTCCTCATGAAGATCAAGCAGGACAAGGTTGTCCTGAGAGCCCAGCTTGGCCTCACCAACACTGGTTCGGCACGCTAATGGACCTGTTGGTGATGACCCCGATGCAGCTGCCCCTCTGGCCTGATCTCCTGTCCCAGAATCACAGAAGGCTCCTGCACCTGAATCTAGCAGTGCTGTTCCTAACAGCTTGGTTGCTGCATGGTTAACTGCTAAAGAGCAGGAGTGCTCGGCCCACATCCAGCAGGTCCTACTGGGTAGTAGAAAGCCCGCCACTAGAGCAACCTACCTGGCCAAATGGAAATTATTCATGTTCTGGGCCTTGGCCCAAGAGGTTAGGACTAAGCAGACCTCGCTGCAGTCGATCATGGACTACCTTATGCATTTCAAGCACCAGGACTTCTCCCTTTCATCAATTACAATCCACTTGGCTGCCATATCAACCTTTCACCTTCCGCTCCAGGGCAGGTCGGTCTTCGCTCATAACATGATGGTCCAGTTCTTGAAAGGTCTGGAGTGACTCTACCCCCAAGTTCAGGACCCGGTCCCTCCATGGGACCTGAATTTGGTGCTCGTGTGGCTCATGAAAGCCCCATTCAAGCCTTTGCCATCCTGTTCCCTCGTTTTGTGCTCCTGGAAGGTGTCATTCCTGGTGGCGATAACTTCTGCCCGACGGGTCTCCAAGATTAGGGCACTTACCTCGGAACCACTCTATATGGTGTTCTTCAAGGACTAGGTCCAGCTGTGGCCTCATCTGGCTTTCCTACCCAAGGTGGTTTTGTAATTTCACATGAGTCAGGACATATTTTTGCCAGTCTTCTTCCCAAAGCCTGATAAGTCTGAGGAGGAACATAGGTTGCACTTCCTGGATGACAGGAGAGCACTAGCCTTTTACATCAAGAGGACCAAGCCATTTTGCAAGTCAACACAGTTGTTTGTCACAGTGGCAAATAGGATGAAAGGTTGTCTAGTGTCCACCCAGAGAACCCTATCTTGAGTCACCACCGGCATCCAATTTTGCTATGATCAGGTGAAGGTGCCTCCACTGGCGATTATAACCGTCCACTCAACTTGAGCGCAAGCCTCGTTGGAGGCCTTCCTGGCCCATGTGCCAATTCCAGATATCTGCAGGGCTGCCACCTAGTTGTTCATTCACATCTCGCTATGCGCTTACCGAGCAAGCCCGAGCTGATGTTGGCTTCGGTAGAGAGGTATTAAAAGTTGCACGTCTGTGAACTCTGAGCCCACCCCCAGGGATACTGCTTGTGAGTCATCTAGAATGGAATCAACATGAGCAAGCACTCAAAGAAGAAAAAATGGCTACCTACTTTTCATAACTGTTGTTCTTCGAGATGTGTTGGTCATATCCATTCCATTACCTGCCCTCCTGCCCCTCTGTCGGAGTTGCTGGCAAGAAGCAACTGAGACGGCGTAGGGCTGGCGGTGCCTGATATACCGAGGCATGAGCGCAGCACTCCAGAGGGTGCCACAGCCAATCCTACAGATGCTGCTAAGGCAAAAATCTCTGACAACTGTACACTTGGGTATTCATGCACCTAGAATGGAATGGACATGAGCAACACATCGCAAAGAACAAGAGTTACAAAAGGTAGGTAACCATTTTTTCTATAAAGCATTTGATTTGGTACAGCCTGTCATTTTGATTAAGAAACTAGAATGATACAAAATCAATGTGGCACAAATTAAATGGATTAAAACTAGCTAACAAATGTAATTGTAAATGGGGAATCATTGTTGAACGGGTGGGTTTCTCTTGGGATCCTGCAAAGATCGGTTCTTGGCTGTACACCAGGGGCAGTCAATGGGCAAAACATGGACCAAATCCTGACTGCCAGACTCTTTTGAACAGACCCCAAAATCTTTTTATTTACTTATTATTATCATTATTGATTTATTATTATTATTTTCTCTGGAGTCTGGACCTTGACCAAGAAATTTGGACCCTGACCAAAAACAATTGACTACCCCTGCTCTATACTATTTCACATTTTTATCAATGATCTGGAAGAAAACATAAATTCATTACTGATAACGTTTGCAGATGTCACAAAGACTGGGGGAATGGTAAATAATGAAGAGGACAGGTTACTCTCATAGAGCAATCTGGATCATTTGGTAACTTGGATGCACACATGCAATATGTGTTTCAATACAACCAAGTATAAAGTCATACATCTGAGAACAAGGAAGGTACGCCATACTTTCAGGATGCGGGACTCTATCCTGGGAAGCAGTGACTCTGAAAAAGATTTGGGAGTTATGGTGGATAATCAGCTGAACATGAGCTCCTAGTGTAATACTGTAGCCAAAAAGACTATTATAATGCTTGGATGGACAAACAGGAACATAAGAATGGCCCTACTGGGTCAGACCAAAGGTCCATCTAGCCCAGTATCCTGTCTTCCGACAGTGGCCAGTGCCAGGTGCCCCAGAGGGAATGAACAGAACAGGTCATCATCAAGTGATCCATATAAAAACAGATTGAATAGATTTCCTCTCCATTGAAATATTTATTTTAAAAGAGATGAATGTCTGGCCGTGGATCATTATGACTAATAATACATTGTATTCATTGTCATTCATCCTTTGGTTAATATACCTATTTCAGCAAAATATTTTTTTTTAAGCTTAATAGAAATTGTTTAGTTGGTCCCGACCCAGAAAGTCAGATCTAAAGCTTACATTTTTTAAAGTTTGGGAGACTTCCAGTAGGAGGTTCTGGTTTAGTTCTCTCTTTTTAAAAATAAGTAAATAAAATTAGATTAAAAACCTTATAGTTTTAAGC
Source organism: Trachemys scripta elegans (assembly GCF_013100865.1). Taxonomy (NCBI): domain Eukaryota; kingdom Metazoa; phylum Chordata; order Testudines; family Emydidae; genus Trachemys; species Trachemys scripta. The sequence continues at coordinate 113,190,714 of NC_048304.1, forward strand.
CATGCACTTATCCTGGAAAGCAGCATTACTCAGCTGGTCGAAGGTACTTTGAAAAATGCATCTAAAATTTGCAAGCATCCAATATCCCACCCAAAAAGCTTTGTTAAAAGAAGGTTACATTTGCCAGTGTAGCCTATGAAATGAAAGAGCGCTTCAAAGCAAACTGCTCTCTGGGTAGCTAGGCAGCACCATCTGCTATCAGAGCAATAGAATGCTGTTGCAAAAAAGCAAACATGATTCTGGGATGCATTAACAGGTGTGTTGTGAGCAAGACACGAGAAGTCATTCTTCCGCTCTACTCTGTGCTGGTTAGGCCTCAACTGGAGTGTTGTGTCCAGTTCTGGGCACTGCATTTCAAGAAAGATGTGGAGAAAGTGGAGAGGGTCCAGAGAAGAGCAACAAGAATGATTAAGCGTTTTGAGAACATGACCTGTGAAGGAAGGCTGAAAGAATTGGGTTTGTTTAGTTTGAAAACGAGAAAACCGAGAGGGAACATGATAGCCGTTTACAGGTATCTAAAAGGATGTCATAAGGAGGAGGGAGAAAACTTGTTCACCTTAGTCTCTAAGGATAGAACAAGAAGCAATGGGCTTAAACTACAGCAAGGGAGGTTTAGGTTGGACATTAGGAAAAAGTTCCTAACTGTCAGATTGGTTAAACACTGGAATAAACTGCCTAGGGAGGTTGTGGAATCTCCATCTCTGGAGATATTTAAAAGTAGGTTAGATAAATGTCTATCCAGGATGGTCTAGACAGTATTTGGTCCTGCCATGAGGGCAGGGGACTGGACTTGATGACCTCTCGAGGTCCCTTCCAGTCCTAGAATCTATGAATCTATGAATGCTCTCATAGCAGTAGGGGCAGCATGCCTTTAATGGTCAGCAGCTGGTCGCAAGCCCCACATGGAGGACACACAGGAGCAACTGGTGAGAGGAGGAAGGCGGAGGGGGCAGAGTCTTCCCCTTTCGGCACACAGAAGAAGGTCACGTATGAATAGCGAGGTTACATTACCTCTGCATTTGGCATAGTTAACGACCACTGCTGGAATACCATGTCCAGTTCTGGTGTCCACAATTCATGAAGGCTGTTGATCGATTGAAGAGAGATCAGAAAAGAACCATGAGAATGATTAAAGAATTGAAAAAACCTTACAGTGAGAAACACAAGGAGCTCAATCTCTTTAGCTTATCAGAGAGATGGTTAAGTGGTGACTTGATCACAGTCTATAAAGGCAGGATCCATGAAGGGACTTAGGCATTGTAATGCTGAGTGCCCCAGCGCCTAACTTTTAGGCACCTAGAAAATCAGAGGAATACCCCTGCAAGCTACAAAGCTGAGTTAGGCACTTAGGCTCCTTATACAGTGAATGAGGAGAGAGAGGCACCTAAGAACATAAGCCACAAAAGCAAGCACGCTAGGTGATAAGCCACTTAAGCTAGCCAATGGGAGATGCTAACCAGAGTGGTGTGCGCTCAGCCCCACACCTCTCTCGGAGATAGGTGCCTATGTCTGCTTAGCAAGCCATGAATGGGAACCTACCACCTGGTGGGAGGCAGCTTAGGTGTGTAAGCAGCTTTTTGAAGGAATGAGTTAGGCACCCGCCTACCTTCATGTACAAAATGTCAGCAGTGGAGTAGCCCCCTTATAACTTATAGCCCAGTGGTTAGAGCTCTCACCTGAGTCTCCCACCTCCCAGGCCCTAAACACATTCCCAGTCACCCTCTCCCTGGCCCAATGGCTGTTCCACTGTGGATAAAGACTTAAACAGTCATTGGGCCAGAGAATGAGCAAGAGCAAACCTGAATGAGTCTGTAGCCGAGTGGTTACGGTATGGAGATGGGAGATCCTGGGTCCCATTCCCCCTGCTCCAATCACTCTCATTATTTATCCAGTTTCAACAGGCAAGTCTGAGGGAACCCTCACATGCACCTTGACCATAGCTCATTGGTTAGCACATGCTACTCAGTGGTGTGCTGTCTGTTCAAATACTTTTTCCTCCTCTCGGTAGAGAGGGGGGAATTGAACCTGGGCCTCCAACAGCCCAAGCTAGTATTCTAACCACTAGCTGAAAGTTCTCAGGGGAGCACCACCACTATCTCCTTGCCTTCTCAGGATTGGTGCCTGCCCGTGACTTAGGCAGCCGAATGTCTGTCTCTTCCTTGTTTATGGATCGGTCTGGGGCTTAGGCATGAGATAAGTACCTAGAGGAAGGCAACAGTGCACATACCCAGAGGCAGAAGTTTAGGTACCTCGAGAACCATTATCCTGAAAAATTTAGATGCTTGTGGGGTTTTGTGTCTCACAGTGCAGCCAATACTGGCATGTAGGCATCTAAGTCTGGGGTTTAGGTGCTTAAGAACTTTCGTGGATCCCACCTTAAATACTTACATAGGAATTTGATAAGAGAAAGTTCTTCAGTCTAGCAGACAAAGGTATAACAAGATTCAGTGGTTGGCAGTTGAAGGTAGACAATTTTAGACTAGCACATATTTTTAGCAGTAAGGTAATTAACCATTGGAATAATTTATCAAGGTTTGTGGTGGATTCTCCATCACTGACAATTTTTAAATCAAGAGCAGATGTTTTTCTAAAATATCTGAACTGGAATTAATTCAGGGAAGTCCTATGGCCTGTGTTTTGCAGGAGCTGGAACTAGATGGCCACAACGGTCCCTTTTGGGCTTATAATCGAATTATACATTTTTTAAAGTGCCCAATATCGCAATTTTGTGGCTTCTGCTTCAAGTCTAAGCACTGCACTTGGCTGGGTTTTCCTGGATGTTGAAAAGCAAGAACCAAATACCACTCTTCAGCCATGTAGCAGATATAGAAATTCTTGGAAGAACAGGGAAAATCTATGACGTTTACTGCAGTTCTGCAGAATGCCTCATGCTGGCTGGGTTCAGTACAAAATAATGTTAACACTACAATGGATCAGTCCGGGACAATTCTCCAAAAAGCAACCACCATCAAGAGACAAGAGGCCTGATTCAAAGCTGGGTTATTCCAGTCCTAAGCCGGTAGCGCACCACTGAAAATTGCAATAATTCTATGGTGCTCACTTTCCATTTGAAAAAGCAAATGCCCGGCATGAAGGAATGCCTTGCATAGCAAAAAAAAAAAAAAAAAAAGGATTAACTTCCAAATCCTTCAGTAATAGTTGTGGGACAGTAACATGAAGTTCCAATCCAAAGTATACATTCCCATTGTAACACTGTAAAGCTGTGACCAGTTGTAACATTGTGGTATATGAGTGACCCTCTGTCCCTTGCTGGATGCAGTGTTGTTGTAGTTGTGTTGGTCCTAGATTATTAGGTGGGCACAGTAATATCTTTTGCTAGAGCAGCGTCTGTTGGTGCAAGAGAGACAAGCTTTAGAGCTTGCACAGCAAAAGATATTACCGCACCCTCCTTGTTTCTCAGCTGTTAAGGAATCACATCCTTTGACAGTTTCCTATTAAAAAAGCACGGTTATCATTCCATAGTGGAGAAGTTGCAGTCCTCACCAGCAGTTACTAGGAGCCTGGCCTGCAGTGATTTACACTAATCTAAGCAAGATTATTAAAACATAAATTCATATCGCTTGTCTTCATCTCACTGGGCTTGACTCTCACTATGTTCATTACACGGTAATGTGAGGTTATATAATCTAAGTTTTATAACTCTCTGAGGACACTCTGGGTCAAAAATGAGCCTGAGATTCCAAGGCACACGAGAAATATCATTTTTATTTGAAGAAACAACAAAGTGCAGTGAGAGTTATGGCCAGGACAAGTCATAATAACCAAGCCTCTACCAAAGGTAATTTTATTTTAATTGCATCTGAAATTGATGACGAATTAACCAGAAGAAAGGCCAGTCATTATTTCACGTGGAGTGGCATGGTCCATCTGAATAGCGTCTTGGGCCTATGCAATATATAACATTGCTGTGCAAGATGTCTTGTATTTAAGAATGCCAGTTAATTTATAATACACAGTAATGCCCATAATCAGAAGCACTGCATGAAGATTACACAATGTGAAGAACAAGTGGGTGATCTGAGCATTAAGGATCACCTCTTTCCTGGTTCACTGAGTAGTACCAGGAATGTTTAGCTAGTGTGACTGGTGTTTTGCATATATTACAATAGAGGTTCCTCACTGCAGGAGTGAGGTCATAGACTCATAGACTCATAGACTTTAAGGTCAGAAGGGACCATTATGATCATCTGGTCTGACCCCCTGCATGCTGCAGGCCATAAAACCGTCCCTACCCCTTCCCTGGACTCTGCTGTTGAAGTCCCCAATCCTGTTTTAGGTGACTTCAATCGGCAGAAACCCTCCTGCTAGAGATCCCTGCCCTATGCTGCGGAGGAAGGCGAAAAACCTCCAGAGGCTCAGCCAATCTGCCCTGGAGGAAAATTCCTTCCCGACCCCAAATATGGCGATCAGTAAGACCCCGAGCATATAGGCAAGAGTCTCCAGCCTGACCCCTGTCAGCCATTATACAATTTACCTACCATTTCTTGGTTTTCCTTGACTACTATGTTTTATCATTAAACCATTCCCTCCATAAATTTATCTAACTTAATCTTAAAACCAGACAGGTCCGTCGCCCCCACCGTTTCCCTCGGAAGGCCGTTCCAATATTTCACCCCTCTGACGGTCAGAAACCTTCGTCTAATTTCAAGCCTGAACCTCCCCACGGCCAGTTTATATCCATTCGTTCTCGTATCCACATTAGTACTAAACTGGAATAATTCTTCTCCCTCCCTCGTATTAATCCCTCTAATATATTTAAAGATAGCAATCATATCCCCCCTCAGCCTTCGCTTTGTCAGACTAAACAACCCAAGCTCCTCTAGTCTCTTTTCATACGACAGGTTTTCCATTCCTCTGATCATCCTAGTGGCCCTTCTCTGCACCCGTTCCAGTTTGAGTTCATCTTTTTTAAACATGGGAGACCAGAACTGCACACAGTACTCCAAATGAGGTCTCACCAGCGCCTTGTACAACGGAAGCAGGACCTCCTTATCCCTACTAGATATACCTCGCCTAATGCATCCCAAGACAGCATTGGCTTTTTTCACCGCCACGTCGCATTGTCGACTCATAGTCATCCTGCGGTCTACTAGGACCCCTAGGTCCTTCTCCTCTTCCGTTACTTCTAACCAATGCGTCCCCATCTTGTAACTAAAATTTTTATTAGTCATCCCCAAATGCATCACCTTACACTTTTTACTATTAAATTTCATCCTATTCCTGATACTCCAATTCACAAGCTCGTTCAAGTCTCCCTGCAGGATATCCCTATCCTCCTCTGAATTTACAACGCCTCCCACCTTCGTATCATCCGCAAACTTTATCAGCCCACTCCTGCAATCGGTTCCGAGGTCAGTTATAAATAGATTAAATAAAATGGGTCCCAAAACCGAACCTTGAGGCACTCCACTAGTAACCTCCCTCCAACCTGACAGTTCACCCTTTAATACGACCCGCTGCATTCTCCCCATTAACCAATTCCTTATCCACCTCTGGATTTTCATATCGATCCCCATGTTTTTCAGTTTAACCAATAATTCCTCATGGGGTACAGTATCAAACGCTTTACTGAAATCCAGATATATTAGGTCCACCGCATTTCCCTTATCTAATAAATCCGTTACTTTCTCAAAGAAGGAGATCAGATTCGTTTGGCACGATCTGCCCTTCGTAAAACCATGTTGTAATTTATCGCAATTGCCACTAACCTCCAGGTCCTCAACTAGTTTCTCTTTCAGAATTTTCTCTAATACCTTGCACACTACAGATGTTAAACTAACAGGCCTGTAGTTACCCGGATCACTTTTTTTCCCTTTCTTGAAAATAGGAACCACATTAGCTATTCTCCAGTCTAACGGGACCACCCCCCAGTTTACAGATTCATTAAATATTATCGCTAATGGGCCTGCTATTTCCCGCGCCAATTCCTTCAATATTCTCGGATGAAGATCGTCCGGTCCTCCCGACTTAGCCCCATTAAGGCATTCAAGTTTTGTTTCTACCTCGGATACGGTAATCCCCCATCCTGAATGCCCCTCTGTAGTGGTGCTAGTATCCCTAATACCTTCATTGGCCTCATTAAACACCGATGCAAAATATTCATTGAGATATTGCGCCATGCCTAGATTGTCTTTTATCTCCTCTCCGGCAATAGTCTTCAGAGGTGCATGAAAATGATCAGCACAGAGGGAACTACAGTGCATGACATGTCTGTGTTGCTTTAAGATATTCAGGGACAAACAGCTAGAATATTTCTTTGTGTACCTGAGCAACTCAGAAAGGTCTGGGCACCAACAAATGTGGGCCAAATGCTGTTCCCAGCATGCAGGTGACTTACTACCCGTGCAGAGGCCCATGAGCACAAAGCCCATGCACTAGTTAAATCTCACTTAAGCTCTCAGCCCTTCACTGGCCATGTGCACAAGGTTGGATTTCAACCAGTCTGAGTAGCTAGGCTGTAAACTGGGGCAATCTGTTGGGGCTCATGGGAGCTGGTTCCTTCATGCACAGAGTAGCTGCTCAGTGCCTGCTTTGGCAGGTGAGGGAGGGCATTGGTGAACTCACGGCTTCAGCACGAAGCTCCGGAAGAGCAGTAAACAGAGCAACCCTGTAGTGACAGCCTGTCCTTCCCACCGAGCAGCCTGCACCATGGAACACAGGCAGGGCTGGCTCCAGCTTTTTTGCTGCCCCAAGCGGCGAAGCGGGGAAGAAAAAAAAAAGATAAATCCGCGATCGGCGGCAGCTCTACCACGCCGCTTCATTTTTTGGCAGCAATTCAACGGCGGCTCTTTCGCTCCAAGAGGGAGTGAGGGACCCGCCGCCGAAGACCCTGACGTGCCGCCCCTTTCCATTGGCCACCCCAAGCACCTGCTTCCAGGGGCGGCTCTATGTATTTTGCCGCCCCAAGCACGGTGGTCAGGGAGCCTTTGGCGGCATGCCTGCGGGAGATCCACTGGTATCGTGGATTCGGCGTACCCGCCGCTGAATTACTGCTGAAGCCACGGGACTGGCGGACTTCCTGCAGGCACGCCATCGAAGGCTGCCTGACTCTGACACACTGGTGCCTGGAGCCGGCCCTGCCTGCTTCCTTCGTTGGTGCCTGGAGCCGGCCCTGAACACAGACCCAAGCACAGCAAGTGGGGACCCATAAGCCTCTTCCCTATCTCACACAATGGAACACCTCTGGTTCCAATGGAGCGAAAGCTCTCCCAGCCTGGGGAATGGGGCGGGGTTGAGGGGTTTACAGGAGTGCTATACATCAGCACTTAATGGATTGGGGGCAGGAGGAATGGGGCAGGGACATTTTTCTGATGGAGACTAGCTATCTACCCATATGCATATGATTATCAGTAGCTGGTGAGCTGGGTAGTTCGATCGCCCAACCAAATATCAAAAGACCAAATCCGGGGCTGATTTAACAGTTTGCTTTTTGCAAAGTCAGTTTTAATGTTTCCTCTGTGTAAATTAGTTTGGATCTTTCACTCGGCAACTAGATGAGAGGAAAAATATCTGTTTTTTTTTTAAGTCGTAAAATGTAATTGTAAAACCAAATTTTAAAAATTTGTTTTAAAAAAAATGACAAGATGAAGCTAATGGCTTCTCACTAGCTGCTCTGAAAAGCTCTTGTATTTTAATTCTCATCCATAGCCATTTTGAAACACTTTCAATCCATTAGAAATGCTTGAACATGTTGCACAAAAGGTATATTTGCTACAAATCAGCACATTTGCACAGCAAAACAATAGGTAAATATGGTCTGATCAAAAGCAGTTATAATAGTCCAAAGGGTTCCAAAATAAAATACTCATTACTGAATAACTTCCAACCGTACCCCAAAAAGGCCTGCTTCTAATACATCTTATCAACTGATACTCACAGCCTGCTATATTAAAAAGGTGTTGTCCAACAAGAAAGGCAATTCTGAGGTTAAGCATAATGAAGCAGATTACAAATCAATAGACCGTCACCCCATTTTAGGATTGGGAAATGCACACAGTGAAAGTCAGGGAAATACATTAGCACAGAGCTTAGAATGGTAAAGTACCTGTAAAATAAAGTGAACTGTAGTCGTCCCTGATGTAAGCCGGTGTAGCTCCACTGATTTCAGTGGCGTTAAGCACTATGCACACCTAGGGCATTGTATAAATAATAAATATGTATAACTTGCCTCAAAAAAACCCTAACTTTAACGTTCGATTAGAAAGTTTACACACATACACCCCACATCCGCTTTATGACGGATTAGACGATAAACGTAGAAAATCCGTAGTGAATGATAAACCATAGCCAGCGAACATTTCTACTCAAGTTTTGCCTCCCTTCCCTATTCCAACTCTGCAGCTGGTTTAGTAATAAACAGTACAGCTCTGCTTCAAAAGATGTTGTAATCAAAAGATTAGACTTCAAACACCTGGGGAAAAGAAGACAGCATTTCACTCAGTTTCAAACTGTAAACAGTAAAGTCTGCTCAGCTCAGTAGCGATTTAAAGTCCAAGTCATTTTACACCAAAATATGCCAGTCTTCTCCCCCTCCCCCCGCCGCCTCACCCCACTGCAAATTAACATTTTATTGCGTTAACAAGAGGCACAAGAATATAAAGGGATGTGCAGGTGGAATAAAGCTGCCAGTAAAAGCAGACGCCAGAGGGACAACTCTTTAGTGAGGACTTGCAAAAGACCAGGTTACAAACTGTTTTAGATATATGCAGTTCAACTCCATGTTAGTCCAGCTTTCTGTACAATAAAAACTCATCTGTGACTCAGTAATTGTGACCATATTTTCACATTAGGCTAACAATTCATGCAGCCATGAGTCGAGCTATAACATACATTGTAATAATTGGTGCCGTATTCAAACAAGATTATTTGAAAACTAGATTTTGCTCCTCCCATCCTAACTCCTTTTTACAAAATAGAGGGGCCCTGAACATCTGACATGCTCTGTACGTGAGCCCTCATGCTGAAGAGTCATGGTTTGGCTACATGGCGCTCAACAGGTGTGTCATTGCTAAAGCACACTAACATGCTGTGCAGAAATTGGGCTGTGTACAAGCCGCTGGTGAGCTTTAACGTAGTGTGGTTTGCAAGCGCATTAAGTGACAGTGCATTAGGGACCCTTTAGTACACACCAACAGAGGCTACAAAGATCAATTAATGCTCAGCGTGTTAGTGCACATTAGAACGCACAAGCTCACTGAGCATATGCCCCCACTGTATAGATGAGCCCTAAGTGGCCACAGACAACTCTCGGCGTTATCAGTTCTTGCGGATGTCGGGAGCAGCTGCCAGTCAAGTTTGTCTTGTGCCTATGTATTATGCTATGGGATTTTTAGGCCCCAACATCTGCTGCCCTGCCTAGCTAGGAGCATAACACTTGCCTCAGAAGGTTTCTGTCCCCGCTATTGCCTAGGCAAAGTGTAAAGGACTCCTCATGGCATCATTCCCAGTGCGGACCCATCACACAACAAAAATAATGAACCTCCCTTGTAAGGCAAAACCTCGCCAGACATGAGCCTGTCAGTAGACCTGGCTCTTGCTTTACTGCATGCCCTTGAGGGATCCCATTGAACTCAGTGTGAACAGGCTGTACAAGGGGCGAGTCAGAACACAATTTGGTTCCTGAGTCATGTGTAACGCTGCAAGAAAGCAAATGCTTCCTTCAATGGCCAGTCACCTTCCACCCCGACAGTCTCCAGCTGAAACCCCAAGTCAAGCCCTTTTACCCCAGCAGTTTGCTTTCAGTTGGAAGTGTCTCAACAATACTCTACAGGGCTGGACCAAGGAAGATACAATGCTAGTGTGGCTCTGTGCCAGAGGCACACATGCTGCCATAAAGAAGCTGGTCAGGGGGAGGAATAGCTCAGTGGTTTGAGCATTGGCCTGCTAAACCCAGAGTTCTGAGTTAAATTCTTGAGGGGGGCATTTAGGGATCTGGGGCAAACATCTGTCTGGGGATTGGTCCTGCTTTGAGCAGGGGGTTGGACTAGATGACCTCTTGAGGTCCCTTCTAACCCTGATCTTCTATGAGTTCCCAGAGACAGCTGAGGAATGTTTAATAGCCCGGGCTCTAGAAGGCCTCTAGGAGTGCTCGTGGTCAGTTGGGAACTCATTCAGGCGTTCTCCCACCAACTGCGTCTATTCATGGTACTTAAGGCCCGGCTAAGTACACGTGACTGAGTACTTTACACTCATTAATGTATTTATCCTCCCAACACCCCAGTGAGGTAGGAACGTGCTATTAGGCCTATTTTACAGATGGGGAGCTGAGGCATGCAGAGACTAAATGACTTGCCCATATGCAGGAAGGAATTGGACCCATGTCTTTGAGGTCCCATACTGTACCCTACCCACCCTTCCTGCCACTGCAATTGTACTCCTGATGCTGCCTGGTCTTCCTCACACCCTTTGCCCAAGTGAAGCAGGGGCTGGGGCAGCAAAAGCGGCTGATGTTCGGAAGAAGCTTGTGCAGAGTGCAAACACGCTGTGCACTGAAGGGACAGCCAGCTGGAGGGGACAGGTGGGCGGGGGAGACTGAGAGAGACTCACAGAGGTCGGTGGGAGGCCTGTTCCAGTGGTCCTGGAAGGGGGGGGGGTCGCTAAGGAAGTGGTGGGGGAGCACATTAAAAAGGGGCGGTTGAGCCACTTGCAGAGGCCCAGGGGGTCAGCCCAGTTGCTCAGAATCTAGTCTATGTGTTCTGACTCCTGAGTGTGGCCAATCAGCTCACGCTTATAGTCACCAGGGCAATGCCATGCCTGTCCCACACACTAACACTGAGTGGCAGACATGCTAGCACACTGCCATGCTGCCTATCATGGATTCCCCACCCACCCCAAGCTGTGCCCATGAGCTACCCAGGCTTTGGGACACAGGTGACAGACATAGGTGAGTGAGCAGGCACTGCAGCGACGTCAAGTGTGGTTTTTGCTCTGTCATTTCATACCATACACCTGGCAAGCAAGAGGTCTTTTAAGAAAGTTGCTAAAGGCTCGTTGAGCCTATATTCAGCACATACCAATATGATGGCGCCTGGTTCATGCCTTGGTCTTCTGAGTAGTCTCATCACAGTCAGTAAGCATGTTTGCACAAATGGCGCCCCCCCCCCACCCCCCAGCATAGGCAAGTGTCAGGGCCAGCCCTAGGGAAAATGGCACCCTGGGCGAACTTGTATTTTGGCGCCTCTTGACCCTGTGGGCATAGTGCCCCCCCATTGCCCCAGGCCCCTGTGGGTGCCTCTCCATTGCTCCTGGCCCCTCCTGGGCTCCCCACCCCACTTTGTCCCAATCCCTGCACCCTCCTCCTCAACTCCCCTATCCCTGCACTGTGCCCCTTTGCCCCTAACCCTTGTACTCGCCTTCTGTGCCCCTAACCCCTGCATCCCTTCTTGCACCCACATGGGGAAGCTGGCCTGGATGCACAGAGCAGCTGGCATTGCTGCTCGCTCCCCCCTTCCAACGCTGCTCCTTGACGATATGGGGGCTGTGAGAGGAGGCGTGACGTCAGGGCTCCCTGCGTCGGGGTCACTTTCCCTACCTGGGCTGTAAGGGGAGGGCAACAACTCCTGATGCTCGCCTCACCGCAGAGTCCAGGTGGGGAAAGTGACCTGGCTGCACGGAGCGCTTGGTGCTGCTCCTCACAGACCAGTAGTGGGGCGTGGAGAAAGGCTTGGAGGGGGGGCAGTATCTACGCATCACCGCTTGTTCCCCACCCCCATATTCCTCCACCAGGCGGAAGCACGGAAAAATCTGGGCACCAGCCGGAAGCCGTTTCTGACGCTACACCATCAGTGCGCACCTCAGCACGGCCATGCAGCAGCCCCTTGATCATGGTGCACCTGGGCAGTTGCCCAGGTGGCCCACCCCTAAGCCCGGCTCTGGAGTGTTGCACCATCTAGAACAACGTTAACACCACAACAGTACTATCTTCCCAGGTTGTCTTGGCAGGGAGAAAGGCATGAAGTGCACACAAAAAGCACCAGAATCTAGGTTCCAAAAGTTCATTTTTACCCAGTGAATTTAGGCAAATCACCCACCATAACAGACTGTTCCTTTAGCCAGTCAGTGTTTTTTTAGCACCACAGTGCCCCACAGCACTATTCAAGATATTGTTTAAGCACATTATAAATGTGCATTTTCTAATGCTGTTTACAAGGCAAACTACACACAACATGCAGAATATACGGTAATCACATTAGTAAGACTATTTGATAACACTGCTTCTGTTACTGGAGAGATTTGTGCTAAAAGTTTACCTACTAACACCCATTCCTAGCACTCCTAGCCTGAACCCTGTCACAGGAGCTCACAGGCATGCTGGAATCTGTGTGAATTATGGAAAGTAAGAAGGCATCACCCTTTGGTCTCAGCTGAAAAAATTGCTGAGTAGATGTTTGGGCTTGGGCAGGAGCATGAGCTCTGGGGTATTATAAGTGGGGCATTGTCAGCAGATCGAGGGACGTGATCATTCCCCTCTATTCGGCATTGAGGAGGCCTTTATGCAACACTGGTGAGGCCTCATCTGGAGTACTGTGTCCAGTTTTGGGTCCCCCACGACAAGAAGGATGTGGAAAAATTGGAAAGAGTCCAGCGGAGGGCAACAAAAATAATGAGGGGGCTGGAGCACATGACTTATGATGAGAGGCTGAGGGAACTGGGATTGTTTAGTCTGCAGAAGAGGCGAATGAGCGGGGATTTGATAGCTGCATTCAACTACCTGAAAGGGGGTTCCAAAGAGGATGGATCTAGACTGTTCTCAGTGGTAGCAAATGATAGAACAAGGAGTAATGGTCTCAAGTTGCAGTGGGCGAGGTTTAGGTTGGATATTAGGAAAAACTTTTTCACTAGGAGGGTGGTGAAGCACTGGAATGGGTTACCTAGGGAGGTGGTGGAATCTCCTTCCTTAGAGATTTTTAAGGTCAGATTTGACAAAGCCCTGGCTGGGATGATTTAGTTGGGAATTGGTTCTGCTTTGAGCAGGAGGTTGGACTAGATGACCTCCTGAGGTCCCTTCCAACCCTGATATTCTATGATGCTATGATTCTATGACCCTGTGTGGGTCCAGAAATTTTTCAGCCTGGCTCTCAAGCCCTGCAAGCCTGAGTCAGGTGACCCAGCCAGCCGTGGGTTTTCTATCCCTGTGTAGACGTATCCTTTGAATCTCCTGTAACTAAGGGAGTTTTCAGCTTTTCTTCTGTAATTGCAAATTCACTGTGCCTCTATCCTAAATCTCAGAGGGCCATTCGAACTAGTTCGCTTCTGTTCATTTAGTGAAACCATTCCCTGGGAGTAGGTAATTTAAAATCCACCTTTTGACCTTCCAAACACACAAAGGGTTCCAAGAAGTTTAGCTCTCACAGGCAATGAAACAAGATTAAAAGAGGCCAGAGGGCATGTCATGCCAGACCCATTTACTGTTGAAAGTGATGAGGAATACACAAAGTCAGCTGATCTATTAGTTGAGGTGCCTCATGCCCAGTGAGCGCACTGGTGGTGCTGTGAGCAAATCCTTGGCTCAAGATTTGGAAAAGTAATTAGCTGGTTTGGGTGCATCAATTTTGGGGCCTCCAACTTGAGACCTTGTCCTGGTCAGGTCAGGTGCTCAGAACTTTCTGAAAATCAGGTCTTCTTTATGGCATCTCAAGATAGGCTCAAAATTATTAGTCATGTTTGAAAATCTTGGACTAGTTCTTTTCGCTTCCACTTTATATGTCTCATGTGGCTCTGTCGTTCTAGGGTTACACATTTAATAAATGAGCAGTGGCATCACTAGGATACACATTTTTTCAGAATGCATATTGGCTTCTTCCAAAAAAAAAGCGTGTGTGCAAGTGGGTGTGATAATTTTTCAAACAGTCTGTGGAAGGGACTCTGTTGTTGCAGGTCAAATTATGTTTTGCAACATAGCTATGGTAACTGCAGGGAAGTTCTTTTTATTTTGCTAATGCAAGTAAACAGAAATTCAGTGTCAAGCCTCATGTAGAATTTATGAGACTTAATTCTGTGTTAAATTTTGCTATTGAGAGAAAAGCAATGTCAAGGAAAGCTTGAAAACACTTTTTAAGGGGGTCTAGCTTTACTATTGTTTTTGTGCTTAAACTTAATAGTATTCTTCCTGTGAAGTTCATTGCCCTCCCCCCCCCACCTTCCAATCCTCTCCATGACACATATCCTGAAGTATGGATTTTCCTCATTAAGAAAGTGTTTACCAGCATGGCTCAGTCTGTTAACGGCAGTGGTAGTCTCAATACAGCTGGTATGGTAGCTATCCCCATAACACGTAAGTGTATCCTGCTGAGGACAAAGAACCCATCATGCAGGGCTTCATCTTGATTCAGGCGGCCCCAAATCTCAATCAAGCAAGTTGCTGATGAGCGTAAATGTCAAGAGGTGTTGTCTGTCTAGCTATCAAGCCCCCTCCACCCAATCATCTTGCCATCCAGGCACCAATGTCATGCTGAAGGCAAACCACACATTTTGTAACCTTATGCAGCATAATAAGCTCATAGGCCAATATGCAAACTAAAATATCATAGCTCGTTCAGGTCTAATGTGGTTCGAGAGAGTATAATAAAATTCCAAACATCAGATAAGGAGCCAGCATCTGAACTGCTCCTCCTCCAAAATTTTGTTATTGGGTCTGTTTTCTAAAATATCGCTATAATAACACAACAACAACAATCTCCTTCCTTTGTGTGGCTGTTCTTTCACCAGGTCCATTTGCATTCCTGCTCACCTTTTGTTGGAATGTGTCAGCCCTGCTCAAGTATCTCTGAGTGTGTTGTTTCCTAGTGACTGTAGCCCACAGCGCTTATATTGTATGGGGATAGACACCTGACATTAGATAGAGCTGATACGCTCCTCAGGCTTTGCCTGTGTATCTTACAGACGTACAAAAAACAACGGGGCTGAATCCCAAACACTAGAGGTGCAAAAGGACATCAGTGGAAATTGAGAATCTGGCTAAAATTGTTATTAAACCCTTTATTACCAAGACAGACCCACTACCACCTTGAGCATTTAAATGTTATGCTCCTTTCAACTGTATGTGATCTGTTTATTTTTAAGGAACATAGGGATTGCCATACTAGGCAGATCAAGGGTCCATTTGGTGCAGTATCCTAGTCAGGACCAGTTGCTTTAAAGCAAAGTGCATGAACCCCAAAGTATGCATCTATGGAATAACTTGCCTATATGGACAATTTCCGCCTAACCCTTAATAGTTAGAAGAAGTAGGTTTAGGACAACTTTTAATCTGTAAACTCGTTGGGGCCGGACCATGTCGTCTTTGATGTTTAGAAAGTGCCTAGCCCATTGTGTGCACCATTGTGTGAAATAACCAAATAAATAAAACAATAACTGATAAATATGAGAGACAGTGCAGTGCTTCCATAAGGTAATTTCATATTTTGTGGCTGAGGGGCTGTCTTATAAATATGTCTCACTTTTATTATTATTCATTTATATGTCAGCAACATCTAGGAGGGGCAACTAATAGCAAGGCCCCTTTGTGCTAAGCATTGTGCGTCTGCATAGTGAGATACAGGCTTCACCCCAAAGAGTTTACAATTTTACTAGACAAGACAGACAAATGATGGATGAAAGGCAGCACTGCTATCCCCATTTTACAGATGTGGAAACAAAGGTACAACGAGATTAAGGGACTTGCTTCATGTCATACAGGGAGTCTGTGGCAAAGTCAGGGAAATAAATCCAGCTCTCCTGAGTCACATCCAATGTTGTAACCATAGCATAGTCCATCCATAAATCTTTAAACTTTGTACCAAGTAATTCAGCCTTTGATAGGAAAGGGTTTCTTACATAGCTGAAGGAAGAGAGCTGTGGAGCCAATTAAATGGCTTCTACCTGCGGTTTCCTTCCCTGCCCCTCAGTTACTTGATGCCCCATGAAATGTACCATCAATTATAGAAGTAACAGCTCTATTCAGGGAGTCTATACATAGAAATTAAATACAAGCTGGAGGGAGAAGGTTGAGATGATAGAGGAGGTGTTTTGTCCTATTAACGTATTCCAATATATCCTCCTCACCTTTGCCCTGTGCAGCTGTACTAAAGAAGAGAGATAGAACAATCTAATACTACCTCTAGTAACTATCACAGGGAGCAGGTGTTCAGGAGTGAATGTCCCAGAGCCTTAAAGAACAGCTGATAATGGATGAGTTCTGTTAAAAATAAAAGCAGGAAAAACTCAGCTTTTTTCCCCCACTCAGGGAGCTATTCAGACATTCCTTGATAGGAATAGAGCAACTCAGCTCAGAAGCTGCAAGTGCCATTTATTTAATTTGTGGAGGCGGGAGGGACTAGAAAAGTGCCTAGACGATTTAGGAACGCAACTCAATAAAGTCCTCAGGCACTTTTGAAAATCTACCTCTAGTCGTAACAACGGGAGCAGCAGATGCTGTGTGTCACCTCTCAGAATTGCAGGTCATTCGGGGTGATAGGATGCCTGTACTTGTTCTTTGGCTTTTGAAACAGCTAACAGTTTTTAACGTCTACTGCCTTTGGGTCGAATTCTGCTCTTTCAGTTATGCCACACCAGTGACCTGAATCGAATTCCGGGGTAACAGACTAGAATTCAGACCTTTGCCTTCTTAGGAACAGGATGCAGATGAAGAAATTTTGACTGATCTTTGATCATAATTACAAATTCCTACTTTCAGGGTTCCCATAAATTCTCTGGTGACATTTCCTCAGATTACACTGAAGTTGGTCAAACTATTTTTAGGGCTTAGTAATAAATATAATGAATGACTATGTGATGTTGCACTCCATATGTTTATGGAAATATGCTTATGAGTGTAAATATAATGTAACTGGAATATTCTTTATGCAAAAGGTCTCTTGTAAGGTATCATTTCAAAGCTTATAAGCTACTGACTATGTTCATCCTATTTGTATGAATATATCATTCTTGTATCTGAAGCTAGAAATGTGACGTATTACTCTGAACCCCTATTGTAACTAGGCAAAGTGTGGGGCATTAATGGTGGCTTGGAATCTAGATGGCTCCCATCAACTAGGACAATTGGTGGTAAATGGCTCTGTTTACTTGTAAGCCTTCCTGTATACCTGTGTGCCAGCCAGTGAGTAATGAAGTCTCACAGGCCATGTGATCATGTCACCTGAACTGGAATCCCTCTTTAACCTGGTGCTTTTCCATTTAGAAGGAGGGACGGGAACCCAGAGAGAGAGACACAAAGGGTTTATGCCTTGGGCCAAAGATATAAAAGGGGGTGGAACAGGACAAAGGGGGTCCCAGTCATCAGAAAGCCCCTACTTTTCATCTAAGATGCCTGCTGGAACTAACAAGGATTGTACCAGGGAAAAGGATTGGGCCCAGACTAGGAAGGCATCTACTCTGTGAAAGAAACTTATTGGAACATCTCTGAGGATGAGCTTTACCTGTATTCAGTTTCTTAAATGCATTAGGCTTAGACTTGCATGTTTTGTTTTATTTTGCTTGGTAACTTACTTTGTTTTGTCTGTTATTACTTGAAACCACTTAAATCCTACTTAGTATACTTAATAAAATCACTTTTGTTTATTATTAAACCCAGAGTAAGTGATTAATACCTGGGGGAGCAAACAACATTGCATTTCTCTCTATCAGTGTTATAGAGGGCAGACAATTTATGAGTTTACCCTGTATATACTTTATACAGAGTAAAACAGATTTATTTGGCGTTTGAATCCCATTGGGAGCTGGATGTCTGGGTGCTGGGGACAGGAGCACTTCTTAAGCTGTTTTCAGTTAAGTCTGCAGCTTTGGGGGCGTGGTTCAGACCCCGGGTCTGTGTTGCAGCAGGCTGGTGTGTCTGGCTCAACACGACAGGGTTCTGGAGGCCCAAACTGACAGAGAAAACAGGCTCAGAGGTAGTCTCAGCACATCAGGTGACAGTCCCAAGGGGCTCTCTGTGACCGAACCTGTTCCAGACTGGTTTGGGGTATTGTTCAGTTACTTATATTTTTTTAGGCCAAATTCTGCACTAACTTACACCCTGCATAAAACTTATTGGATCCATTTTGCTCTTACCTGCACTGATGTAACTTAGGAGTTACTCCACAGTGAAGCAGAAGGGCTGGTACTCTGTATACCCAAGCACAGCTGTAGAAGGGAGGACTGCCTACCCCTCCCCCGGCAAGCACAACCTGGCCCATGGAGTGGCGTGTTCTATTAAAAACTACACACACTGAGTTACAAGCAGAAATTGATTGCAATAGGGAGAGAGTCCTTGACCAATATCACCTGCTCTTCATGGCGACGAGGAGCTTTTGCCACCTATAGGTCTGTGAGTGTATGTAACACCAACAGAACCCAGTCATCGGTGGGAGGGGGCTTGAACCTGGGACCTCTGAAGCTAAATGCATGAGTCTCTATTGAATGAGCTAAAAGTCCCATGGCTCTTAGTGAAAGCTGTAGCAGACTCATTAATTTCTAAGTAGTCTCAGCACCACTGGAGGGGACAGACACCACACCCAGGAGGTGTGTGGGTCACACCTACACATGTTTAAGGAGACTCTGGAAAGCTATGATCCACTTTCCATCTGCTGTGAAGGGCTCTAGCAACTTAAAAAAGGAAGATACTGGCTTAACCAGGTGGTTGAAGATTACCTTCCCCTCGCCCATGCAGGTGGCTCTACATTATGCCACACTAGGTGAGCAAAAGGGGCAAAAGGATGTAGCCGGATTACACTTGCACTGTGTTGATCCCAAAGCCTCTGGGGGTTGTTGCAGCCTGGTATAATTTAGAGCAGTATATCAGTGGCAGGAAACCCTCTCCACGCAGCTGAGTATCTGACTGTAAGACTTCATTGCTAGTGAGTGAACATGCAGCAAGAGTAGCCTGGCGCCTCTCTGTTCCCCTCTGCAAGGAGCTGCAGAGATTGCACTTTCCAACACAAGATAGCAACAGCTTATCACTGCCTCTTCTGCTCCCATGTGCAAGCTGGCCCTTGACCTCTGTCTGGTCGATAATGTCCTGGGATGCAGTGGTTTACACTGAAGAAACCTGTTATTTCAGAGTGAAGTTTCACTACAAGTGGAGTGAAGCATCACTGTAAGTGGAGTAAACATCCAGTGACACACACACACACAGAAGCCATTCAGGACTTCCACTCTGCCACAACCATTTTCACTATAACTAGCAGCAAGTTCCACCAAGGCATTTTTTGGCAGCAGGGACTAGGCCTGGGCAGGGCCGGCTCTAGCGTTTTTGCCACCCCAAGCACAAAAAAAAAAAAAAAAAGCCACAATCGCCGTCAATTCGGCGGCAGGTCCTTCGCTCTGAGAGGGAGTGACGGCCCCGCTGCCGAATTGCCGCCGAATGGCCGGACGTGCCGCCCACCCTCTTCATTGGCCGTCCCAGGCACTTGCTTGCTACGTTGGTGCCTGGAGCTGGCCCTGGGCCTGGGGGCCATCCTAGTGGAAATACAAGTCTCCTTACCATCCCTTTAGGCCCTGCTCCTTCTGCATCCCCACTAACACATGAATTAGTCAAATCAACTTTCAAATATTCAGAGATTCCTGTTAACGGTGTCAAAGTTTCCATGAGATAGCTGTAAGGGAAGACATCAGGTAATACCAAGCAAACTTCTACGTCTATACAAAGTCACAAGGGTGTGTAAGAGAGAGGTGTGCGTGTGTGTGTGTGTGTGCGTAAGAGAGAGAGACAACTCACTGTACCAATAAACTTACGATTTTCTCTGTGCAGGCAGCAGTCTCAGACATCAAAGCTTCAGATTCAGCCGCAAGTGTCAAAAAACCAAGAAGCTTTAAGACGCGACCAAGCATCAACACCAAGCCGAAGCTTTTACTCTTGAGACTGCTGACTGAACAGATTAGACTTAAAAACTCTCTAAAACGGCTGGTAGAAAAATAAATGACTAAATGCATAACATTTGCCCAAATGCATCTTTATTTATCCTGCTGCACTTCTCACATTGGCATTTAAGCTCATCCCATTTTTAATGGAGAACAATATCAGCTGCATATGAGCTAAGGATAACAAATGTATTCACCAGCCACACAAAGGGTGGGACAAAAAGGTTTGTTTATATTTAAAGAAACAAAGACAGTGAATCTGGGCATTTCCTCTCTTACAGTGAATGATATGGGCCTAAAGCCTCCTGTGTGCATTAAATACTCCTCTTGGGCATGTACCTTTTCCACTCTGTTGAAGTCAAGGAGATTTGCCTGGAGTGCTACTTATGTGTAGTGCTGTAGGGTCTTGAAACACACACACACACACACACACCATTGTGCTAGGCACTGTACATAAATGTAGTGCGAGACAGTTTCTACCCTGAAGAGCCTACAATCTAACTAAGCAAGACAAAGGCTGGGAAAAACAAAGCTTTAGTACCCTGATTTTATGTATAGATGAGGACCAGAAGGATTAGTTAACTAGTCCAAGTCACTCACACAGCTTGAACGCAGATCTCTTTAGTTCCCATCTTGCGCGTTAAACAGAAAACCAATCTGCCTCACTTTTAAGCCAATGGGTGCCACACACACAGGAGCATTGCCAGCTTTTTTGCCGCCCTAGGCGGCAGAAGGTCCCGCCTCCAAAATGCCGCCCCCGACAGAGGCGGCGGAAGGTCCCGCCCCCGAAATACCGATGACGACTGGGGTGGCCGAAGATCCGGCCGCCGCGGTCGCCACCCCTCAAATATTAGCGCCCTAGGTGACCGCCTAGGTCACTTAACGGGTTGCGCTGGACCTGCACACACATCCCTCCAACGGCAGATTCCATCCATGAATGAACAGCTGAGCAGGCTTTGAGGTATACAATTATGCATCTTGAATATGGAATACTTTCTTCCCAAGAGGCCCACATTATAGAATTGGGGGGGGGGAGAGGGAGAGAGGCAAGAGGGTGGTTATTTTTATGCTGTACTCAAAAGTGTGCTAGGTTTACGCAGGCTGCTTCAGAAGGCTGCAAGCAGCAAGTGACCATCTTTATTTACTGTGAGTTGTTCCCAAGTGACCCCCTCCAGCAGCCTTTGATATATTTCCGAAGCCATCTCTATCCTGTCTTAGCAGGAAAGTTAGTCAGCAAGCATAGCGTTGAGCTGAGGAGCTGGAAAAGGCAGGCAGCTATAGTGGGACTCAGAGGAAAAAGAAAAATAGAAAGATGCATTTACTGACAACAACTTGTAAAGATGAAATTGCCAAATCTGAGAAGGCAATACAGAAAGAAACCAACGCACAGGCACCTGCCAGACAAGCCATGCACTGCATGGGACTCCACCCACAATTGTGGCTTCCTGAAAAAAAAAAATTGAAGAAGCTATTCTACCTAAAGAGGCATTCTGGGGTGAGGCTGAGGGCTAGAGGCATAGCCTGATGCGTGCATACGTGGCCTGCTGAGCTGTCTCTGAGGCATCTTCCCCCACCCTCAGCAATCAGATTTATGTTGGCTTTACAAATAGCCTTCCCAGGGTATGAGGCAGCAAGCAGCACAAAAGGTGGCCTAGATTAATGCTGCTTTCACAGCATACGTGCCTGCCCATATTGGCAGCTGTTTACATGCTGGGCTAGAACTGGGCTTGTAGGGACCTACATGGCTAGCGGAGGGTTGTGTTTCAAGATGTTACACAATTGATTTGGTGTTAAGAGACACTGAAGCTACTGGCTTTCCCAGAAGATGACGGTCTCCTGCACATCTCAGGGCCAAATTTGCTCCAGGTGACCTGGTGCATATTGGGGATAGCAGCATTAATTTACTCTGAGGCATATTAGAGCAAAATCTTCCCCCTTGGTATTTAGCCCTGACACAAAAGAAGTTGGGAGGGAAAGCAAAAAGGGAGCTAAACGATTGAATGAACATCCCAGATAAGAGTTTTGGCAACCTGCAGAACTCCAACCCTCCTGGCTCTTATTAACACAAGACCATTTAAGAGGCACCACATTGTTATTCCTGTAGTAGGGCAGCAAACCAAGTTTAGTGACACAGAACAAGTTGTCAGTAGACCTACAGATCTGCAGGAGAACTTTAATTGGATAAGAAGATATGGGAGGGAGGGAGGCGGCCGGGGTGGTTTTGAGTTCTTTTTATGAACAAAGGATGTTTCCACTTTAGCTTGAGAAGGAAAACTTTTTCATGATGTCTTTTATAATAAAATCTATCAAACTACCAATTATTTAGCTTGGCAATGAAAAAGAGCATCTTGCGTAATTTGTACTACCCCACAGTGCTTTCATTAGGAGCAAAGTTTTGTGCTTACAAGCAGCACTTGGAAAAACACACTCTTACGAGCTTGAAAAAGTTCCCTGCAAGACTTTCTTCCAATGCACCATGTTAATCCCAGTCTCCAAATTGCTTCTTTATCCAAGTGGCCCCACAGCCACCACCCTGGGTGAAATATTAACATCTTCCCAAACTCCAAACCACAAACGTATTGGCTCTTCAGACAGCAGGAGGGGGAGGGTAATACCTTTTATTACAGAACAATTAATTTGCGTGGCAGGCATGAAAATGTTGAGAGGACACACAAATGTGTCCCATCACACTCACCTCTGTCATCTGTGAGCAAGGTGGGAGAAATATGAAAATACCAGCTCTCGCTCAGCAAAACTTGCCTGAGCTTGAACGTAGTTTGGGATTACAAATACCATGCTGGTGAGGAGCCAAGAAACATCACAAATGAGAGAGATGTGACTTTTTGATAAGAGAAATAGACCCAGGGTAACCACAGACTAGAGAACAGGTATTTTGATTTTCTGTCAACTGTTCTGCTAGTGATACAATCAGAATCCCTCCCCCTTCTTTTTAACCCTGTGAGTGAAATCATTGCTGCTGAAAGGGGCTAGCCTATTTGAACCTTGTAGGATGGATGGAAGGACCTCTTCCCCCCTCCATTCTCCTTCCTGGGGTTCCACCCACAAGAATGACAATGGCCTTCTCCTCACACTGGAGTCCAGTTTTGGGCCCCACACTACAACTGTGTCCAGTTTTGGGCCCCACACTACAAGAAGGATGTAGAAAAAGAGGAAAAAGTCAGAGGGCAACAAAAATGATGAGGGGGCTGGAGCACATGACTTATGAGGAGAGGCTGAGGGACCTGGGATTGTTTAGTCTGCAGAAGAGAAGAATGAGGAGGGATTTGATAGCTGCTTTCAACTACCTGAAAGGGGGTTCCAAAGAGGATGGATCTAGACTGTTCTCAGTGGTATCTGATGACAGAACAAGGAGTAGTGGTCTCAAGTTGCAGTTGGGGAGGTTTAGGTTGGATATTAGGAAAAACTTTTTCACTAGGAGGGTTGTGAAGCCCTGGAATGGGTTACCTAGGGAGGTGGTGGAATCTCCTTCCTTAGAGGTTTTTAAGGTCAGGCTTGACAAAGCCCTGGCTGGGATGTTTTAGTTGGGAATTGGTCCTGCTTTGAGCAGGGGGTTGGACTAGATGACCTCCTGAGGTCCCTTCCAACCCTGATATTCTATGATTCTATGATTCAATTGAAAGGTAGTGTCTGGCCGGGGGGGCGGGACCGAAGCAGAGCTGGGTGGCGGGGAGGGGCTGGGTGGCGCTCCCTCTCTGGCCCATCCCCCCCCCCTGACATTACTCCATGCCCCTCCTAGGAGGGCACACCCCACACTTTGGGGACCTCTGGCCTAGAGGATAGTTTAGTCTCCATAGCCTGGCTGAGACTCCAATGGAGCTGCCAGTTGTGGTGTCCCTCTCATGCTGTGGTCACACTTGCTCTAGAAGCTGTCTAAAAAGGAAGCACGTGGTGGGAAATCTGCAAGGGCAGGAACCCTGGGCTTTGGAATTAACTTGGCAGGAGTTGACTGAGGCAGGAACATGCCAGAAATTTAAGTAAAAGCTCAATAAGACACCTGTGGCAGGGCATTATTTGTGAAACACACAGAGGGGCACAATAATTTTCCCAAGGGCATCTTTTTTGGACCCTGCCTACCTCTGATTCTATGAGAAATGAGTCATTAATTTCCCAAGTGTACAGAGGTTTCCCCAATTTAATCACTGTGGCCTGTATCTTCCCATAGCCTCAGATAATACAACCTCCCATTTATCTCTGGGCAATGTTCTACCCTTCTTAGAAAGGGCTCTGGACATGCAGCTCTGAAGTTAAAATTGCATGCAACTGATCAGTGTTCATGGTTAAATGTAATCAAATAAGACATTTTGCCTCTAATTAATTTCAAGAGCATTGTCAAAGATGGCACAGACAATATCAAACTCACAGTGCAAGGCAAAGAGGCACCACAATGTCGACTTTCCAGCTGTCTGTTTTGATGAGTGAGTAATGATTGTCCCACTCTAAGTTGGGAGGAAGACGGATCACATACAAAAAAGAAGGTGCTATTCTTCATGATTCACCACTAGTGTACAATCTTTCATGTATGTGTTAGATTAACATATTCTCAGATGGCATTTCCCAGAGGGGAGAATCTGTCTCAAGATGTTTTTCAGGCTCTGGTGCACTGTCTGAACAGATAGTTATGAAATTGCCTTGTTAATGCTTACAGTGGAAACGCGTTCTGTTATACGCTACAATGAAAACATGCAAGTTGCCGCATACTTGCGCCCTCAACCTTACAGAGCGGCTTGCTCTGTCAGAAGCAAAACCACTGTACAGAAAATAACTGGGTAACAACAGAGAGCTTTTTGTGTTATGGAGATCCAATCGGCTCACTATGAAAGTACAGTCCAGCCCACCTCAGCCAAACCGCTTACAGTGCTCTCTACTCACAGCAAGTCAACCTCTGCTCTGCCTGCTCGAAAACGTTCAAACTCTCCCCATGACCTTATACGCACAACCACACTTACACACACACACACGCTCTCTCGCATTTCCTCTCTAAGGCCTGTCGTTCTGCACTCAGTGACATTGAGAGGTTCCACCCCCAAAGCAATAGCCTACCTCCACATCTGACTGCCGGGCTGGAACAGTGAGACACTCTGATAGCAGAGTGTTCAATGGCATAATTAGGTGTGCAGTTGGACCAAACCAAAAACTCTAAGCCCATTTACACTAAGAGCATATGAAAGGGTCTCTGAGTGATACTGTTTTCCAGGCTTAGCTGCTCAGCGGAAATGTTTTGTCTCTTTCCCCCCCCCCCCCGTAAGTGTGTTTGGGTTTAACATCCTCATCAATCAGAGACAATTCTTATTGTGCAAACACGTCAACATGCAAATACCCCCAAAGTTATTCTTTGTGCTGCAATGCAACTTGGCTCTTTTATTAAAGTCATCTGTTTCTGTTTCCAGAGGTATGGTTCCTTATTCTTTGAGAGCAGCTCGGCGGCCCGAAGTGAATTCCAAAGGACAGGGGCTCATGGGTACAGATTAGTTACATTTTATGAAAAGCAACAAAGAGTCCTGTGGCACCTTATAGACTAACAGACGTATTGGAGCATAAGCTTTCGTGGGTGAATACCCATTTCGTCAGACGCAGCTTAAAAACCCATGCATCAGAGTTGTCAGCTAGCTAGATACCAAATTTACTAACAAGCCTTACTGGTACAAGGACTTACATGTGTTGGCAGGAATGTCCAAAGTATATAGACAGGGCTATTTTAGGTAGGGCCTGTAAATTAATCTCCATCTTGTAGTAGGGTGACCAGCTGTCCCAATTTTATAGGGACAGTCCCGATATTTGGGGCTTTTTCTTATATTGGCTCCTATTACCGCCTAACCCCTATCCTGATTTTTCACACTTAATATCTGATCCCCCTATCTTGTAGCATTCCCCAGAGCTTTATATTGAAAACATCTGTGAAGATGGTAGTTCACCCACAAAAGCTTATGCTCCAATACATCTGTTAGTCTATAAGATGCCACAGAACTCTTTGTTGCTTTTTACAGATCCAGACTAACACGGCTACCCCGCTGATACTGTACATTTTATGAAGACTGTAGGTCTGTAACAGTTGTTGCCTTGACTTATTAGACCGCCTCCAAGTGCAATGATTAAATATGAATATAATGGGAGATTTATTCAGACTTGGTCTTCACTCAATACCTGACACATCAGCTGTAATGAGTTTGTAATGCAGAGATTTTTGTTCAGCTCCAGATAGCAGCCCATGCTATCACATATAGAATTTGATGGATATACTTTCCAGCTGTGGAGTGGTAAGCAGAAGGTCAGGATTCTGAAGAACAGGCTTAAAAATCCATTTATCAGAGTTGTCAGCTAGCTAGATACCAAATTTACTAACAAGCCTTACTGGTGCAAGGACTTACATGTGTTGGCAGGAATGTCCAAAATATATAGACAGGGCTATTTTAGGTAGGGCCTGTAAATTAATCTCCATCTTGTAGTAGGGTGACCAGATGTCCCAATTTTATAGGGACAGTCCCGATATTTGGGGTTTTTTCTTATATAGGCTCCTACTACCTCCCCACCCCGTCCTGATTTTTCACACTTGTTATCTGGTCACCCATCTTGTAGCATTCCCCAGAGCTTTACATTGAAAACATCTGCGAAGATGGTAGTTTATAGCCAGCTGTCTGCCCAGTTGGCAGATACTGTAAATGATAACACCACCTGTAGGGAAAAAAACCTTAAAGGTAAACTCCCTTATTCCACATGTCAAGTAGTTTTCAAATCTGCTGTTATTTTTAAATAAGTGAATTATACATGGAGATATACCTATCTCATAGAACTGGAAGGGACCCTGAAAGGCCATTGTGTCCAGCCCCTTGCCTTCACTAGGCAGGACCAAGTACCAACTTTTGCCCCAGATTACTAAGTGGCCTCTTCAAGGATTGAACTCATAACTCTGGGTTTAGCAAGCCAATGCTCAAACCACTGAGCTATCACTCCCCTGCTGTCTGTTTTTAACAAGTACATATATAAATGGCAGCCAGCTTACTGGATTCTCCTCAACAGGGCCTATGCATGCAGGGCTGGCTCTAGGATTTTTGCCGCCCCAAGCAAAAACAATTTTGGCCGCCCCCTGTTTTTTTCTTACCCCACCCCCGGCCCTGCCTCAACTCCGCTCCTTCCCCAAATCCCCAGCCCTGCCTCCTCCCCCCAGGCTCTCAAGCCTAGCAGGGAGGGAAGGAGGGAGGGGGAGAAGCAGCGCGTGCGCCGCGGCCACTCAGGGTTTCCCCCTCCCTCCCAGCTCTCAAACCTGGGAGCTGCGAATCAGCTGTTTCGAGCGCCACAGCCGCTCGGGATCTCCCCCTCCCTCCCGGGTTTGAGAGCCTGGGAGGAAGGGCGAGCAGCAGCGCGCGAGCGGCAGCAGCGGAGGTGAGTTAGGGCGGCCGGGGCACATTTTTACGGGCGGCATGGCCTGCACCAGAATGCCACCCCTAAAAATGTGCCGCCCCAAGCACCAGCTTGTTTTGCTGGTGCCTAGAGCCGGGGCTGTATGCATGTAGCAACCACGGGCCTGAGTCATAGTTACAATAAGGGCTGCACTGGCTTCCTAAAGGCATAAAATCGGCAGAAGTAGTCCCCTGAATATTCCCGCTTGCCTAACCTGTGCAACACTGGCTTAAGGGCTCTGAACCAGCTCTGCTCCTGCACCGGGGAAAGACGGGGGGATGGTGAGTGTGTACTGCACTACAGCTAGGCACTTTTTCCCACAGCCAATTGGGGATCTCAGGGCATAACTTAGATCACCCCCACACCCTCCTGCCCCGCACTCCTAAAATACAGGGAGCAAATAGATGGCTTAACGCTATATTTGCAGTAACTGAGAATCAGGCCCTCAGTGTGCAGCACCGCTTCCAGGCCCTTGCTTCATGTTATTGTACCTCACAAAGTGAGCTCGGTGTTTGACCAGGTTTTCTGGGAACAAAAGAAGCAGCAGTGTGGTTGCCTTGGGGTTAACGATGGTTCTCCTCAGCTTAGCAATTAGCACAGTCACTGAACGGTTGTACAGGAGACATTGCTGTGATGCATCTTTCTGCAGCCGCACAGGATCAAAGAGCCAGGAAGGGAGCACAGAGCATGTATCTGCCACATGAGCCTTTAACTCTGCTTTGGTTGATGTTAATAGTTCTGACTTTGGTCATTAACTCGCTTTCTCTCTGAGATTTTTTGCCTCTTGCAACATGTCTGAGAGCTTTCTTCCAGACTAGCAGCAGATGACAGGGAGTCAGGGAAGAGGAGCCTTTGATGGAATCCAGCCAGCACTGTCACACAAAGTATTTCACCAGTGAAAGAAGAGATCTCTCATCATTTCAGTTATTTGTCTCCTGATCACATTTTTTTAGCAGTCTTCTCTGTCCTCACATTAGTTTCCCCATCATTACAGTATGGTGACAATATTTACAAACTTGTCACTTGCCTTAGGAATCTAAAAGTATCTACAGTTACATAACCTCTGTATTTTCCATTTTTAAGATGTTTTCTCTGGAAGTACAAAGGAATGGTGCAGGTACTGCAGGAACAATATCTGTTCATCTTAGATTAAATTGGAAGCAAAGTTGGCTGAAAAAAACAGGAAAATATTTTGAGAACTATATGCTCCATTTTTTTTTTTTTGCTAGCAACATTTGAAATATTGGAATGGTTCTGTTGCAAAGGTTTTAAGTTTCACTCCTGTAATACAAGGCTTCCCATCAAGAGCTCTCTCTTGAATTGTTCTGGGCTTTCTAGATATTCGGTAATAAATATAACACAGATCTGGTATATCATCCCCACAGCTAGGGCTAGGGTTGCCAATTTTCTAATCGCACAAAACTGAACACCCCTGCCCTGCCCCTGCCCCACGGCCCCGCCCCTTCTCTAAGGCCTCGCCCCAGCCCCCCTCCTTCCATCGCTCGCTCTTAGGGTGACCAGAAAGCAAATGTGAAAAATCGGGACAGGGGGTGAGGGGTAATAGGAGCTCATATAAAAAAGAGCCCCAAATATCAGGACAGTCCCTATAAAATCAGGACAACTGGTCACCCTACTCGCTCTCCCCCACCCTCACTCACCTTCACCAGGCTAGGAGAGGAACTTGGGGTGCGGAAGGGTGTGTGTGGATGGGGATGTGGAATTTGGGGTGCAGGAGAGGGCTCTGGGCTGGGGCAAGGGTGGGGTGGGGGAGGTATGGGATGTGGGCTTAGGATTGGGCCAGAAATGAGGGGTTCAGAGTGCAGGAGAGGGTGCCGGGCTGGGGCAGGTGGTTGGGGTACAGAAGGATGAGTACTCTGGGGTGGGGACAGGGATGAGGGGTTTGGGGTACAGGAGGGGGCTCAGGGTGCGTCAGGGGGCTGGGGTGTGGGGGTTGCCGGCTCCAGGAGGGCGTTTGGGTGCGGGAGAGGGTGCAGAGTCCCGGAAGTGCTTACTGTAGCTCCCCAGAAACAGCCATCAGGTCTCTGCAGCCCCTAGGTGCATGCACAGCCAGGGAGGCTCTGTGCACTGCCCTCGCGCCCGCAGGTACCACCCCCACAGCTCCCATTGGTTATGGTTCCTGGCCAATGAGCGCTGCGAAGCTAGCATTCAGCACGGGGGCAGTGCACAGAGCCTCCCTGAACACCCGTGTGCCTAGGGACCTGGCAGCCGCTTCCCAGAGCCACGCGGAGCAGAGGAGGCAGGGAGCCTGCTTTAGCCCCAGGCCCCCACTGCGCTGCCGACTGGACTTTTAACGGCCCAGTTGGCTGTGCTTACTGGAGCCACCAGGGTCCTTTTTTTACCAGACGTTCCGGTCGAAAACCAGACACCTGGCAACCCTAATCAGGGACTCCCAACACGTGGGACTCGCCGCCTACTGGGGGACTGCCAGATACCTCTGGATAAGTGCACCTGCATCTCTCTCCAGTGTGCCGGCTGCTGGCTCTATTTTCTCTCCCTCTTTTCTAGATGGTGCTGCAGGGCATATCGCCCTGCATATTCTACAGCATGAGGCAGAGAGAAGCAGTGTAGCACTGACAGGGAAGTAGAGGGGGTGAGGGATGAATGAGAATGTATAGCAGTGCTTGCAGCTCCAAAAAAGAAGAGGGAGGTGATTGCGGGGGTTACCCTGATGAGAACAGCCACAGTACGATGCTGGGAGGGAAGGAATGGGCATAGCCAATGGAGAATAGGAAGGAGAGGAGAGAGTGAAGCGCACTGTGGGGGAGTGGGTGTGACCCCAGAACGTTTTAATGCTAAAGGGGGTGCAAAGGGTTTATGGGTGTGACGTTGTGCAGTCTATATGGTTTTATAAAAATATAAGATAAAAATATAAGTGAATGTAATGTAACTTGGATATGCTTCGTGCAAAAGGTCTCTTGTAAGGTATCATTACAAAGCTCATAATTTACTGAGTGTGATCATCCTATTTGTAGAAATGTACAACTCTAGTATCTAAAACTAGAAATATAAAACATAACTCTGAGGGCCTATTGTAATTATGTAAAGTGTGGGCCATTAAGGATGGTTTTGAATCTTGATGACTCCCATTGTCTGCAGATGGCTGTATTTACCTGTGAGTCTTCCTGCATATGTGTGTGCTGGCAAGTGAGTAATCAAGTCTTGCAGTGACATAAGATCATGTCACCTGAACTGGAATCCATCTTTAACCTGGTGCTTTTCCAGTGAGGGGGGATGGAAACCCAGAGGGACAAAGGGTTCCCGCCTTATGCAAAAGATATATAAAGGGGTGGAAGAGAACAAGAGGAGGAGCCATCATGAAGAATCCCCTAGCTACCACCTGAGCTGCAACAAGAGCTGTACCAGGGGAAAGAATTGTGCCCAGGCCTGGAAGGTGTCCAGTCTGAGAAAAAACTTACTGAAGCATCTCTGAGGGTGAGATTATCTGTATTTAGTTTGATTAGGCATAGATTTGCGCATTTTATTTTATTTTGCTTGGTGGCTTACTTTGTTCTCTCTGTTACTACTTTGAACCACTTAAATCCTACTGTCTGTATTTAATAAAATCACTTTCTATTTAGTAATTCACTCAGAGTATGTATTAATACCTGGGGGAGCAAACAACTGTGCATATCTCTCTATCAGTGTTATAGAGGGCGAACAATTTATGAGTTTGCCCTGCATAAGCTTTATGCAGGGTAAAACGGATTTATCTGGGTTTAGACCCCATTGGGAGTTGGGCATCTGAGTGCTAAAGACAAGCATACTACTGCGAGCTGTTTTCAGGTAAACCTGCAGCTTTGGGACAAGTGATTCAGACCCTGGATCTGTGTTAGAGCCAGACAGAAGTGTCTGGCTCAGCAAGACAGGGTGCTGGAGTCCTGAGCTGGCAGGGAAAACAGAAGCAGGGGTAGTCTTTGCACATCGGGTGGCAGCTCCCAAGGGGGTTTTTGTGATCCAACCCATCACAATGGGGATTGCTTGGGTCTGACATGTACATTCTAATTCACCAAAGGGTGTCATGTGACGTCTGAAATCAAAGCCACTGTCACAATGGGCATTGATATCACTGTGAAATGTATGTACCGATACTATGTAAGAAGTTATGGGTATATACTGAAAATATGTTCTTAGTCTGGGACTGGATGCTAATCACCAGCAAAGGTGAAAAAAGGGTTTTCTGTCAGCTAAAGGCTGTTTAGCCATCTATCTGTTTACATGTAAACTGAGTATTTGCTCATTCACACTGGGTCTTCCATCACCAGTCTGAACTGAATGCAAATGAAGGATGGTAAGAAATTTAGAAAGAAACTACCGGGAAGAGAAAGGTGTGGGGGATGGAAAGCAGAATGCCATAGCTTCAGGTGCACTTCAAAGGTTTGCTTGATTATATTTGGGGGGGCAAAGAAGGCACCTGGGCACCCTTCACCGAGGAAGTAAAAGGACAGCGCTTTTGCTTCATGAAAAAGGGGTTGCAACTAGGCTTGGTTGAAAACACTGGAGAGAATTTTGGGTGAGATACATGTCTTTAGACAAGAGAATAACTGGTGAGTTAACGTTCAGTCTCTGGAAAGCATGTTTTGATCTTGATTTATATGTAACCATTTGTTTCCAATATTTCTTACTCACTGACTCTCCAGTCTTTGCTAATAAACATATTCTTGTTTTCACTATAAATATATTAAGTGCCGTGGTGTTAAGCAAAGTGATGGTCCTGAGTTGATGCTTACTCAGAAGCTAGTGTGTACTTTTCCTTTGAGAATAAGATACCTGGTAATTCTGTGAGTGTTCACTCGATAAGGGACTGGACATAGCAGGGAACACTCCGAGGACACCACAGTTGGTGTTTGCCAATCACTACCTGTACAGGGGAGAGTGAGGCCTGCATAGGCCTGGAAGACAGTTCTTGTGCTGCCAGAAGTGGGTGGTTTCGGGGAGCTGATCCACAGCGGGCACAGACAAGACTGCATCACGATAAGGGCACGTAGTGGTGGGGTGCCTCACAACCCTGGGTACCGTCAGCGAGTGTCACAGTGGGTGAACTGAGACGCTCGGACCACTTGCCATAGTGGATAATTATGGAATAACCTACCCATAGGGGGAACTCCTTCCTAATCCAATCAGTAAGTGGTTGGTTTATGTGCTGATGCCTGAGGGTTTATAGCTCTAATTGTTTAATGTAATAGCAGATCTCATGTTATACATAGAAATGTCTAACCGATCTGTAAAATTCTACAATGCTCTGGACTTATATCTTGTGGCAATGAGTTCCATAAGGCTAATGTGCATTTCAAATATCAGTTTTAAGTATATTTGCCTTTCAGTTTTATTGACTGTCCTCTTGTTTTTGCATATGGAAGTCTTTCGACGCCTCCAGTAGTTCTCCTCAGCCATTTCCTCACCACATCTATTTCTGCTATCCCTTTTCTGAGACAGGGAAACCAGAACTGAATGCAGTATTCTGGATGAGGGTGTGCCATCAATTTACTGACAGCATCAGAATATGTTCAATATTATTGTTTTTCCCAGGCTTTATTATTCATCCTAACATTAAAGACCTGATTAAATTAAGACTGCTTTACACCTCTCAGGCAGTCTAACAGAACTTGGAAGTGAGTGTAACTAACATCCACTTTACAGCCTGTTTCTACTGCCAGAGTGGTGTCAAGTGGCTTTACTGTACATGAGAATTAGGCCCTAAATCTGCATATTCAGCTACTCAGGTCTTTTACCTGAGTGGTGACAGTTAGTTAGAAGCCATTAAGATGTATGAATAGCAGTTCAAATCATTCCTTTCAATGTACATTTCCTTTAATTTTTTCACAGTGAAAATGCCAGGATGCCCATTTACTTAAGCCTGGTGTACACACAGGTTTTGACATAGTATACCTATGTCATCTGGGGGGAAGGAGGGGTGATTGTTTTGACTGAGATAATTATACCAGTACAATCCTGAGCGTGGCTGTACCTATACCAATATAAAGGCATTGTATTCCGGTATAACTTATTTCCCGTCCCACCAGCAATAAGCTGTGCTGGTATCAGCACCTTTAAACCAACATCACTGTGTCCCCACTTTTGTGTCATATCTAGAGCTCTTCAGGAATTTTTTTGTTGGCGAATTCATGAAAACTGAAACTTTTCACCGAACAGAATTGGTTGCAATGACATTTTTTTTTTAACTCCAAAACATTTTGGTAAAAAGCTTTCAAGTTGCCACAAGGTTTTATTTTGACATTTTCAAAATGAAAAGTTCCTTTTTGAAATGACTTTTCATTTAGAAACTAAAAATTATAAAAAAAATTATATTTCAAAAATACAAATAAATAAAAACCAGTCATAATCAAAATGAAATCTTTTGATTGACCCAGACCAAGTCACGAGTCATTCACAGTGTCAAGAATAAGGACTTGTCGTCACATACAATGTTATAGCTGCTCCAGTGCAGCTGCGCCCCCATAATGCGTTAATTAAGACACTCCTACACTGATGAGAGTGCTTCTCCCATTGACATACTTAATCCACCTCCCGAGAGAGGCTCTCCTGCCGACATTGTACTGTTTACACAGGAGTTAGGTCGGTATATAGGTTGGATTTTCCATACCCCTGAGCGACGTAGTTATACCAGTATAGATCTGTAGTGTAGACCTGGCTTAAGGCACAGAGGTCCTCATGCTCAGTCTTGCACGCAGATCATAAGGCCATCTTGCCTCTCTTTGAGGAGCTGTATACTGTTTCTTTAAATGTTTCCGGGTGGGCGGGGTAGGGCTGTTCTAGGCAAAACCTGGCAATTAGCAAGGGGCGAGAAAGTAATTTGAGGGCTAATACTGTTTTCCTTACCCTAACATCATTCTTTGTTCAGTGTTGGAAGAAAGTGATTCTTTCAAACAGCCTTTACCATCGCTACATAACACTCCCCTCTTCACATAGCATCTGACAATTAGAAGTCTCATACTTTCCTTGAGGACAACTTGTCACAGAGGATATGGATCTTATCACTTTTTCCTTGTTCTAAGGACAGGTGTCTGCTCTGGTTGGCAGATCTAGAAAATGAATGATTTTCTTTCAGACATGATAGATATGCTCCCTAGCCAAATCTGACCATGTTCTACAGATATCTTCTTTAGAAGATTGACACAAAGCTTGAAAAATGGTGCACATATCCCTTGACAAGCGCATCCTCTCTGCAAAGCAGTGACATAAAATAGGAAAGAAATTATCTGTGCTGCTTGGCCATTCCATCACTTTATCTTCTGATTGAAAAAGCTTTTAGCAAAATGATTTTGAAGTGAGGAAGGCTTGAGGCAGCGTTAAAGCAAAACAAAACACAGTATTTTGCGAAGTGATTTTTAGCATTATTTTTGGCTTCTGCATTGTTTGTAATTTCCTAGGAGGACTTTTGTTCCTTGACATTTGGCAGACATTGGATGTTTCTCCCATGGTACACTGATGCTGGAATTAACAGCTGTTTGTAACAACTCCTGCTGCCTTTGCTTCAGCTCAAATCAGGGAACGGTGTTTTGTGTTGAATTGCTGATGCAGATGCACCAGGGTAGGGCAAAACAATAGACCAAAGTGTACTGTGCTGTTCAGGGAATCTGGCCAGAGCCCCACAGCATAGCTGGGCTCTACTTCAGCAGGAAACTAATTAGATACAATGGGAGCAGCTTCCTCTTGTCCGCAGTCCTGGAGGCCCCTCTACAATCACCCAGTTCAACTCCAGCGGTGGAGTGTATTACTCTGCCCCGGCAAAAGGTAGCAGTAGTGTTGCCAGGCAGTAAAGTCAAAAGGGAGGCAGTGTCTCCTTCAACATTGGGTAGGGGCTTCCTGGCACAGGGGGTAAGGAGGAACCAGGAGCAGCAGCGAGCTAGTGGAGAGGGCAGGTGCTAATTTGCATTCATTCTGGACCTCCACAGCTGATCGGTTGCCCTGAGCACCTAACCACAGCTGCCTGAATGGACAGAATCATAAGCAGCTTCCCTCTGTGGGAATGAGGGCTTCCGTAACCCTTAGCATTTGGCCCATTGCATGTGTTCAGGTCAAAGCCACTAAACATTGGAAACGCAGGAGAATTTCCCTGTCTAATTTTACAATTTTTAATTTTGTTGCTGCTGATGATTTTAAATGATGCCTAAGCCCCTGATCCTGCCACAATCTTTACAGGTGAAGCTCCGGGGGGATCAGGGGCTGCAGGTGGACGGGGCTCCATAAAGCATAGCTGCACCACACCATCACAGTGAACCCTGACACAGGCTACAAAAGCCTTTCCATCACAAGAATGACATTCACAACATTGACACCTCCTTCCACACAACTGCCCCCCAACAACCCTCCTACCCTCTCAAAAATCGAAAAAGGAAATTAATGACATTGAAAAGGTCAAAGCCAAAACCCCTATCCCAAGCCGAGTTGTTACCCTCAAAAGGGTGAGGTGCTAGACATGAAATCCACAAGGGTCCCGCTATTGCTTCTTATACGGGAGTTGCACAAATACTAGGGTGATGGCTGGCAAGATGGATCTAGCTAATTATCTAAGACAGTAGACTGAATTAACCAGGGCTAAAAAAATGTATCCCATCTCATGAGCATTTATTATTAATGACCCATCTTTTTCTTATTTCCTTTCTCCTAATGCCTTCCCAGCTATACTACAGACATACACATTATAAATGGGAACATGCACAGCTAGTGTGAAAGTTCATTTTAAACTATATTTAAGTTAATTTCTTATCTTTGTTAAACTAGCCCTACTTTAATTCTAATGGCTTTATATAGACCAGCATGAAGTTCACTCTCTGGATAGCGTTTTTAAATATTTTAATTGTTACTCTGCCACTTGGAACAGAAGATAACATGATTCTTTTCAGCTTTAAGATTCTCCAACAGCTTTCAGTTTAGCATATTAATAAGATACATGTAATGTATGTAGGGTTTGACTCTGCTGCCTTGAATTTATATAGGGTAAAAGTGGTAGAAGCATATACTCATTTTACATGAGTGTAAATGGCTACACAAGATGTAAGAGAGTGGAGAATCGGGCCCATTACGTTTTGCATTTTGGAAAATTATGCCTCTTATACAGATTTTTTGTTTCCACATTTTTTTTTTTACTCCCAGTGAAATGCTGAAAATGGGATCCAATCTTATAAGGTGCCCAATGCTTGGTGTCAAGTACTCTCTGTGTCAGATCCAGTGAGCCCCCTCCCCGCCCCCCCCCAGTCATTCACCAGACTTCTGTGAGGGGAATCAGTCTATGGATCCCTGGGTGTTCTAAGTGTCCCTGGGTCTCAGAAGGCTTCAGCACTCTTTCCTCCCTTGGTCTCTCTGGCACATTTCCTGGGCACCAACTCTCAGTCTCCTACCCCTTCTCAGAAATGGAGCCTCTCAGCCCACCTGCCTTGCCCCCCCCCCCTTCCCCCCGGGACCAGTGCCAACACCCAAGACACCCCAGTAGCCTAAACGCACCCTCTCCCAGAACTCTACCCCACACCCTGAGCCTTTAATTCTCTGAGGAGGGCATGATAATTGTGAAGCATTTTACACACAGACAGAGATGTACTGCCCAGAGTCTAACACACTTGCTCTTTTACACTTAACGTATACAGCATAAGTATACAGCTCATACGAAATAAACCCTATATGCATTTCCCTACCTCCGTTTCCTCACCACTCCAGAACATTCTTTGTGTTGGGGTTAGGGCTGTCTGGATCCACTCAGGTACCTTCTGTTTCAGAGCATGCTTTGTGTGCCAAAACATAGTCTTATCCCCTAGCTCCTGTGACCACCCTTCCTCCTTCCTGGGTGTCGCTCTCCCTCAAGTTCCCCCTAAGAACTCTTAATTAACCCCCTGGTTTGTCACCTGGCTTCTTTTGTTCCATTTTTGGGTAACATTCCACTCGCTCCACTTCCCACTTCTCTTCAGGTAAGAGTCAGAAGCACTGTCTCCCTGCTGAGCAAACCCACTTCGTATCTCCATTGTCCATTCAAAGCAGCATTGTTATTGTTAAGTATTGCCCATTGTCCCTGCTCTGGGGATGACATGCTTTCAGGCTGCTGGCTGTAGTGGATACAGCTACAGAGAGGCATTCAGTAGTTTTCATAATAGCAGCTCCATAATATTAACCAGAATTTATGTGTTGTACAGACCGGTCCCCAAAATCATCATACTGTCATGGGCTTCAATCGGCGCTGAAGGTGCACAGCGTCTGGCAGGATATACTTAGCTCCTGTCAGGCCTGGGTCTATTGTGTGGAAGGTGAACTACATACTGTATATGCCAAAGCCTCCAGACCGCAAGCTACATCTACGCAAAAATTTTGATTGTGATGGCTCACTAACAGGGCCGGGTATATTTACATGGGTAACTGTTTGCATATTCCATTTGTCACCAGCTTGTTTCTCATTCCTTTCCCACACTGTAATGGGGAATATGTACCCTGCTCGTTGCAGGAGAGGAAGACGTCAGCAAATCTGGGGGAGACTTATCATAGACCCCTTTCAATAGCGCCAGCTCTTTCAGAGAGGTTACATAGGCCTGGAGGAAGGGGTGATCCCTGGAAGTGAGCCTCATTAGGAAACTAGGACTTCAAAATGGAAGTGTTTGGCCTATGAGAGGGGCGCTAGGTTCCAAGGAGGAACATACTTTGTCCAGACCTCTGAGGTGAGGAAACAGGACATAGGGCTGAACTGCACAAAAGGGACAGAGCCTCTTGGCCTGACTCTCCTCTCACATACATTTTACACTTGGGTGCCACCAGTTGTGTCACTCCAGATTTACCCTAGAATGGGCGGCGAATCAGGCCCTTGGAGATGAGGGAGGAAGAGCGTAGCTGTTGGTGTAGCGTCCCTTGAAGAGAGACATTAATTGTGAGTTAACCCCTTGACTGCTTCAGAAATACTTTTTTTCATACCTGGCTGTGTAAATTCTGAAGTGACCAGGGTCGAGGTGATCCTACTGGCACCGCCAATACAAGGATACACATTTGAGGCCTCATTTGGTGACTATTGGATCAAAATCTCCTGGCTTTAACATATTTGAAATTTTGTACAGAAGAACATAGATGTCATGTTTGGCAATTTGCTTTGTGGGGAGGAGATAGAAAAGGAAGCAGCAAAGAGAAAGTCTTATGCACATTTAAAACAGCCTCACCAAAGCACTGCAGTGCTTCCAAAACTTTGGCCTAATAATGCCTCTAGTCTTCCTTGCCTTTTGTTAGTTCATTATCCCCCAGTTCAATATAGACTGTAGGCATATCTGGCCATGAATCATGCCTTTATATGTTTCTAGAGCACTTTTGGTGTCTCCGCATTACAGTAATAATGATCATCACAGTCATTAGAAACCCAGGGAATTCAGACTTAAGGTTACACTTAAAAGAAACCTCAAATATTTCAAAATATGGAAATACACAGTTAGGACACACAAAATTCATTCTTAACATACACCCCATAGCGAACCTCCTAGCTCCCTCTCTTTGTTCCATTCAGATCTACTTTGTAAGGTGTATTTATTTTTTGATCAGGGCCTTTTTCTAAAAGCTTTAGGAAGCCTGCACTAGGCTGAGGACATATTGCATGTGGAAAAACCACTGTAACTGTACCAATTATTGGTGTACCACAGAGTTTTCTTTGCTTAATTGACTTCATACATTCACGTCTTCAGTACAAAGTGTGATGCTTCATCACCACACTAATCTTTGCTCTTTTCAAGAAGTGAATGCTATAATTTCCTGATCTGGGCCTAGGAGGTTTGTTTATGCAGATACACACAACTCTGTGTCTAATGACATTTGTGTAATTGGTGGTACATGAAATCATAATGGAAATGATTGCCTTTAGTCTGCCATTTGCCGGATCAGGAATTTATAGACCATGGTACATTTGTTTCTGTGGCCTTTGTATGACCACAAAGCAGACTGGAATTGGCAGA
Source organism: Trachemys scripta elegans (assembly GCF_013100865.1). Lineage (NCBI taxonomy): Eukaryota > Metazoa > Chordata > Testudines > Emydidae > Trachemys > Trachemys scripta. The sequence continues at coordinate 113,229,932 of NC_048304.1, forward strand.
ACCCTAGTGTATTATTTAGAGTAAGTCACTTATAACATGAACCTGTTTGTTATGAACAGATAAGCTTCTCAGAAGGTCTGATTTTTCTAGAGATATTTAAAACTGCATTCAGCTTCATGATATTTGAGTGCCCATGTCAGAATATTACTACGCGGGCAGCATTAAGGTTGTTTCAATGCCTTAACTATGCATTCCCATATTTTCAAATATTTGTATTTCTTGTAGATTGAACCTCACTGCTGAATTTCCTGGGTTTTCTGATAACTCTCCTATAAGCTTTCTTTTACCACTGATATGAAATCTTGTCCTTAACTCATCCTAAAGGTTTTTTTAGTTAGTTGTGTGGTTGCTTCTCTCCCCCCCCCCCAACTTTTAAAACAGTGTTTATGGCATACATGAGCAGGTAGGGAATGCTGGGGCTCGGGGCACAGGGAAACTCAGGAACTTAGAAGCTCCACATTACGCTGACTTTTCCACCTCCATGAATAATCTGGAGTCCACACAAGTTCCATAACTTGATATTTGGTGTCCCTTACAGCTTCCCTTCCTGAGGGCTTTGAAAAATCCGTAGAGTCTGCTGCAGGTTTTAGCAGACTAAGAGGAAATACGGGCCCAATGTGGACTCAGATAAAGTCCAGAGCAGCTGCTGCAGGGAGGCAAGTCTGGGACTGGGATCAGGACTCATGATATGGAAATCCGCATCCTTTAGCATGCCATCCTACCCCTGGAGGAATGATGCAGTTACTGGTCCCTTTTTGGGGATGAGGGGGGTTTATGAAAATTCTGCCCCATGCTGGTGGGGGGAGAGGGATAGCTCAGTGGTTTGAGCATTCGCCTGCTAAACCCAGTGTTGTGAGCTCAATCCTTGAGGAGGCCATTTAGGGAACTGGGGTAAAAATCTGTCTGGGGATTGGTCCTGCTTTGAGCAGGTGGTTGGACTAGATGACCTCCTGCGGTCCCTTCCAACCCTGATATTCTATGATGTGCAAAGAGCTGGTCTCTAGTCCCCTGGGAGCATGTGGTGTTTCTATTGCCACCTGACTCTCCCATGCAGAGGGTGTTGTTGTTAACAAACATGCTGCTGCTGCTATCTCCTCTAGGGAAGGCGATGAATAGTTTTCCACCACATGCCATCTGCAGGGGAGGGGTTTTGAAGATAACATTGCTCGGGGAAGGACCTCTGCTGCATAAGGTACAGCCTCCTCTCTCCCTCAACCCCTGTGTGTCGAGCTCTGAATGCTAACAACCACATGAGTACTAGTCACTCGTTATTAATGAAATTTTAGGAGGACCTACAGTATCATATTTGGCCAGGACTGAGCTACTTCATTGGTACATTATTAGGCCTTTGTACTCCCGTGGCCAGAATGAGCCTGTGATGAAAACGCCAATGGATGAAATCACCACGCCTTTGAAGTCAGTGGGAAAACTCTCACTGGCTTCATTGGGACCAGGATATAACCCAGTATATTGTACTTGCTGTTGTACTAAGATGGAGAGGACCAGCTATTTTAATGCGATAGTGAAATGTTTGAAATTTAGCTGGAGATACATGGAAAATCTGCCTGGGGAGCAAATTCACCTTTTATTAAAACAAAGCAAACTTGCCAATACAGCCAGGCTCAACAGAAGCTTGATTAAAGGCAATGGGGAATTTACAAATCCGGGAAAGAGCAGAGCACTGGAAAAATAAAAAGTGCTAGATCAGTTAAAAGTAGCTAAAGAGAAGCCTGAAGGGTCTGAGGCTGGTCATTACAGATGCAAAAGCTGGACTGCCTCAAGGACAGCGGATGTCATGTGGGAATGGCAATAAAGAAATCTTCAGGGAGTCAGTGCAACCCCTGTATCTAATCACACAGCGCACTGGTAACCGTCAAAGTGCATGGAGCACCTTGTCAGAGCAGGGACATAGATGTGGATCCAGGGGCGCTGGGATAATTTGTACAGTGAGAGCCATTGAACCACCCTGTAAAGCCTGTATATAATGGAAACCGTTTCTAGCCAGGGGGTGCAGCAGCACCTATGTGTGTATCCCAGAGTGCCAACAAAAATCCGCATGTCCATTAATACAGAGCTAAGGCGCGGGAGCTTTGGAATGTGTTAAAACTAACTTAGGCTCTGTCTACAGGGCCCCAGTGTAACTGTGGGACATTCTGCAGTGAACTGAGTTGGTGTAATCCCTGCTCTGCACCTCTACAGCATTAGGGGCTTGCACTGGTGTAAGTACATCATTGTAACTTTAGCTGTAGTACGTGAGCACTCCTAGAGATAAGACTTAGGAAACAATGTTTAATGATGACTCTGGATGCCTCATTCTCACTGCAGTGACATGGCAATGGCAACACAGGAGGATCTAAAAGTGACATTTTTGAGGTTGATTAGACACCAGGTATGTGCACCTGACTCAGGAACGAGAACAGGACAAGGACACACATCCTGATGTCCTTTCTAGACTTGTCGCTGGCACTGATAGTCTGGGTGGCCAGTCCTTGGACAACAGGAAAGAGTCTCTGAGAAGATGGCTCTTTCAGGCAGCTGCTGCACCACACACACAGGCAGCGACTGGGAGCAGTCAGCTTCAACCGTCTGAGTCTGAGAAGCGGCTCCCTTCTGCTCCCTGCCCGGGCCCATTTGCCAGGGAGAGTGGCCAAACGTGCCAGTGGGGAGGCGCAGCAGGAGGACAGAGCACCCCCCTCCCCACAAGTAACGCAGGACAGGAAGAGCTCAGCGGCCCCAAGCAAGGCGCCGAGTTCCTGAGTTCCCAGGGGGTGCTACGCCTCAGGCCCCGCCCCCACTCCACCTCTGTCCCTCCCCCGCCTCCTTCTGCTCCCACTTCTCCCACTATTCCCCTCCCCCCAGCGCCTCCTGCACACTGCTGAACGGCAGGCAGTAGGCGCTGGGAGGGAGGGGGAGGCACTGATTGGCAGGGCCCACTGGCAAGCGGGAGGCGCTGTGGGGGGAGGGGAAGGAGCTAAGCCACAGGGCTGCTGGTGGCTATGGAGTCGGCGCTTATGCGTGGGGTGGTCGCATGTTCTCTCCCCTTTAGATTGTGCCCCCCAATATGGGGAGGCACAAGTCATCTATAGTGGAAGGGACAAGCTTTTGAGCTTCACAGAGTGCTTCCTCAGGTCTGGGGAAGGTAACCAGAGTGTTCACAAGCTGGGACAGATAATTAACCATAAGGGGTTCACACTTGTCTTAGGAGTTTACTTACAATGAACCAGGCACTGAACATCTGTGCAGTCATAGGACAAAGGAGGGTAGTAGGCAGTCAGTTGTGTAACAAATCGTTGTAATGAGCCATACAACCAGTGTCTCTGTTAAGTTTACAGTTTTTAGTGTCCAGCAGAATTATGACTTTAAGTTCCCAGGCTCGTCTATTGAAAGTGATGGGCAGGTTTCCTTTGAAGACGAGGACTGAGAGGTCGGATATGCAATGATTGCTTTGTGAAAAGTGTCCGCCCGCAAGTGATAGGATGTTTTTTGTCTTTTATCATTTTTCTGTGTGAGTTAATCACTATGCTATCCAATGGTCTGGTTTCACCCACATAGTTGTTGGGGCATTTGATGCACCGAATGAGGTACACCATGTGTTGTGATAGGCATGTGTAGGACCCATGGATCTTGAAAGGTGTGTTGTGTGGGGCATAGATCATTGTGGCAGGTTAGATATGTCTGCAGGTTTTGCATCTGTTATGCTGGCAGGGTCTGGTGCTGCTTTGAGTTGTCGTACCCTGGTCTGAGGGGAACTTGCATCTGATCATAAGCTTGGCAAGGTTGGGGGGTTGTTTGAAAGCCAGAATTGGGGCTTTGGGAAAGATTTCTTTTAGGATTTCTCCTTTGTCTTCACTAGGATTTTACTTTGAGTTCGTTAATTTGAGTTAAGAACCCACCTTTTTTTTTCCCCCAGTGAAGACAAGGCCCTGGAAGGTTCTGGAATCTCTGGTGCCAGGGGCACTATTCCCATTGCACTAGAAAAAGAAAGCAATGAACTCACAATTATATTTTGCAGTTATTTTGTATATGCAAATATAGCTACATGGGTGAGAGGCAACAAACCCTCTTTGCCTGGCAGAGCATCCCCTCCCCCCGCCACAATAGAAAAGATTTGTGCTACTTCTTCCCTCCTCCCATCCACCCTTGCCTGTGTCTGGCATGAGCAGTGTGTCAACAGAAGCCTCAGATTCCAATGACTAAATTAAATGGAGTAATCTGATCAGGATGAAATACCAAATGAGTCACCTCCTTCCGCATCAGTCCTAGTGCCACCTGCCCTGTGCCTCTTTGCTTTCCTGGTCTGCTGCTCAGTGCCTGAGATAACAGGAGATGGACATGATAAGGGAGGAGATAAGGTTAAAACTTTTCTGTGGTTTAGCTAGAGAGACTTTGTAGCACAAGGTGACATTTGTGCGGGATCCGGCTCTTGCTTTTTTTCAGTGGAAACTGCGGTGTGGTGTATTTCCTAAATGTGGAGCAGCTTGCAGGATCGGGGCCTTAGCAGAGAAAATGCAGAAGAAAGAAATGCAGAAGAAATGCAGACTCATTTCCAATGGAGTCACCACTCCCCCTCCCCCACCAGTAACTAATTAATTTGGGTCCCTATTAGATGTGTATAACATTTTTTTTAATAGCATTGATCAATTTCCTCACTAGGATGAGACATTTATGGAAAGAACAGCAGTTTCTTTCTCACCCATCACAAATATGGCCCCCCACATTTTAAACCATTCCCTCCCTGACACACTTTACAACAGTTAACGTATCACAAGGGACAGTGTAACTATGGGACACCAGGCTTGTCAAACGTTTTAGTTGTCCAATTATCAGACAAACATAACCACACACAGCTAAACCAATGCAAATAGTTTCTCTGCTCATTCATCCGGTTCACTTGCTTCAGGCTTTGTTCTGCATTCATAAGCAAACTCTGTTTTCTCTCTCCCTCCCTGCTGTGTTCTTCTTGAACCAAAGCAAAGGCTTTGTAATATCCCCTTGTTCTCATGCAGGGCACCTAGAGATCTGTCCCACTGCTGGATTTTCCTCAGACTCCAGAAAGCAGGAATATCTAGGTATATATCACCCACCCACGGTTTACTCTTAGCATTTGCAAATGCTACATCCTGGGTCCCCAATCCTCCAGTCAGATCTATGTGGGCACAGAGTCACACACCAATGCAGACTGCCACTGAGATGAATGGGACTGAGCATGGGTGTTAGCTATCCATGCAGATTCAGGGTGGCCCTCTCTGCCCCATCTCACTCTCTGGCACTTGGGTAGAGTTAAACCACAGATTATGCCCAGGAGTGGAACAGGGGAGCCATGGAAATGGTGGCAACTCAGTTTTTCAATCAAACTCCATTTGTACATACCCCAGCCTTGCTACATATAGTGAGCTGTGGATATGGAGGCAAAGAGGATTAGGATAGTCCCAGCAGAGTCAGAGCACATTACAGTACATATTTCATACAGTGCTGTGATAGCAGCCTGGTTTCGGAAGCAGGCAGGTATTTCCCCTGCATCCATGAATCTGCTAGTGAACCCGGAGTGCAGAATTGTAACTGTGACGTTCCTGTCTGGCCAGGGAATTGTTACAGTATTATTGCAATTTTTAGGTTTTAACTAAAAGCAATAACCCCTGTGTCTCTTTTAAAGCAACAGCCACCTGTGGCAACATAGATTGTGATAGGGTTTCACTAGTAGGATTCATTCCTTAATTGCCATTTAATATCGTACTCCCTCAGCTCACACCTCGGAGTGGTTCCCCCTTAAATACGTGCCGGTTGCCTTAGGTAACCAAAGGCCGGATTTTCAGAGGTCTTGAACACCAACAACGCCATTTGCCGTCAAAGGGAGTGGCAGGTGCTCAGCACCTCTGGCAACCAGGCACTAGCCTCAGTAGCTGATGTAGTCAGTGGAAATACGCCCATCCATAGACACAGACACCTTTAAGCCATCTTTGTACTCACCTGATCTTGGGCTGCTCTGGGGTATGGCGAGGCTCCTGGCATAACACAGAGCCCTGGGGCCCTAAGTTCCAGCAGCTTCCATCGGCTTCCCTATAGGCCACAACACTGCCTGGAATCTGTGCTGTGGTACATGTTTTGGCCTTGCGCCCCAACACATTCCTCACACCCTCAGCTCACACCTACCTCGGGGCTTGCATGAGGGTCTTCCACAGTGCCTGTGAAACGAGACTCCTTCTCTGGCTGAATATGGGGCTTTTAGGGCTTCCTTATGCTGCTTTGGTGCTTTCACGTGGCATACAGGGGCTGGAGCTTGGAGCCTGAGCTTGTCTGGGAGCTTGCCCATGCGAGCTAAAGGAGACACTATGGCCTCAAGAGAGTAGAAAGCAACAGAGAGTCCTGTGGCACCTTTAAGACTAACAGATGTATTGGGGCATAAGCTTTCATGGGTGAATGCCCACTTCGTCGGATGCATCAACAGAGTAGGTTCTCATACTCTATGTGGACCAACAAGCAAAGGGAGGACATCACACACATTTAGCCAGCATGTTACAAAGGTATTTTCTACAGCATTGCTAGGGTGCTACAGGGGCACTATGCAGCAGAGACGCTGGGGATATTATTATTTATTTAGGGTAAAATTGGCATATTTTTAAGGTTGACCACTCTCTAGGATTTAGTCCCAACAGCAGTTACATTTCTTCATCCTTATGTAACCTGGTGTTATTAACAACTTATTTTTATTGTCCTCTGTGGTGTGCCGAGGTTCATACCACATTTGCCAAGAATATATGTTCTCATCAGGTCAGGCAGTGGGTTAAATATATGTTCTCGTCAGGGCAGGCAGCGGGTTAAATATATGTACTAGTAGCGTTGCTTATCTTGCTTGCCTTACCAGGATGTGTATGTCCCAATATAAGCAGATAGGTATATTAGCAGGTTACCTTTAAAACAGAGGCAAAAATCTGCTTTCTGTTTTGCTAAATCCACCACCAAATGATTTTTGAGGGGGATGCTTTCATGGGAGATAAAAGACTAAAATCAATGATAGGACTGTCTGAAGACTGAAGTTTCATTTTATCTTCAGGAAAAGAAAATCAGGAATCAGCTATTCCATTCGCTCTCTATTAGGTTTGGTTCAAAAATGTCACTTATACACACAGCAGTGATGAAAAGGCTATTTATTTGAAGGCAGACTGTAGTATAAAGATTCTCACTGACCTATTTGTTTATGAAATTAGATAAGTATAAGCAAGGAACCTTGTTTACTGCAATAAAGGATCTTTATGTTATGTGAAACCAAAATTTTGATATGTGGCAAAAAACCCCCAAACCAAACCAAAAAACAAACAAACAAAACTAATTATAAGAAAGTTGCAAGAGGGGATAAAGATAACTTCAAATATGACTACGTGCTCAGACATAAGGCTAACCCTATTATTTGCTCAGATAGTACTCAGTGATTTAAATTATTTCAGGGGGAAAGTGCATGTGACAGGTCATAAAGAATAATTCTACACATCCCACATCTGAATCACTTGCAAGATATGTGAGGACTATTTAAATTAACCCACTAAAATACGTGTTGCACCTTTTATTGAGGGTGCATGGTGGAAAATCTGCTTCAAATAAATGGTTGGCAGAGTATATCTAAGAGCTACAGGAAGGATACATTTGAGGTTTCTCTAGATGGGACCGGGTCAGAGATTTCACAGTGTAGGAGAGATTTCTACGATGTTACCAAGGCTGATTTTACTGACTAGTCAATGCTGTGATATCCTTTGCAGAAGCAACAGCTTCTAATAAAGGTTAATTCAAAGACATTACATATTTTCAGCTTAGGAACTACCTAAATCAACAGATATGCAGGCAGCTGGCTGTGATGTATCCCAACCCCTTTTGTATGGGCAACTGAATCCAAAGGGAAACTAATGAGTTTCCAATCAGTTTTTCTTTGCAGCTGGCTTCCTGTACAAGTTTGCTGCAGGGATAATCTGATTAGAATTGTTTTCTTCATAGGTCCTACATCACACACTTTAAACACAGATCTGGCTTCAGGCAGAAACTAACTGGAATCATGAAATCATAGTCAGTTTCTCTTTGCAGCCTGTGTAAAGAACTTAGATCCTAATTCAGTAAAGCACTTAATCACATGCTTAACTTTAAGTATGTATTTAAATCCCATTGAAGTCAATGAGACATAAGGGTAAGCACATGCTTAGGTGATTTTCCGAATAGGGATGGGATTACTCACATGCTTAGAGATAAGCACATGCTTAAATGCTTAGCTGAAGTGGGGCCCTAACAAAGTTGGAAAATGACTAACAGTGAAGGAATGCACGGAGTACAGAAGGACACGAGGTAGAAAAAGGTTCCAAGTATCAGTTGCTAAGAATGGTATTTGAAATATACTGTCCTACTAGGCACTGATACACCCATTCAGCTCATCTCTATTAAATAAGATAACTCCTTTGAACTTCAACCAAAAATGTAAGAGTTTAAAACAAGCTACTAAATTCTCTGACATTGAAAAATCTTTGATCAGAATGACCATTTTTATGTTGTGCCAGTGCCCAAAATGTGCAAAGTACTTTCCAGAAAGAGAAGACAACACAGCCTTGCCCCAAAGAGCTTAAACTTTTTTTTGTTTTTTAAAAAAGGTGTGTCTTCTCTTTCAATAGCATATAGGTTTCTAGAATGATTGGGTTCCCAGCAAGTATTCAGCCAGCAGAATTATTAGTTATGCACCAGTAATCATAAAAGTTATAATTCTCCATATGTAGTCGCTATGGTCCTGGGCCTGTTGTGCTAAGCTCCTTACCCCTACTTTATATACACATTTGTTACCAAGCAGTGTTAATAATTATAGTTTATTAGCAGCTTCTAAGGGAAGAGCAGATATATGGAATAAAGAACTCCCTTTTCTCTCCGCTCCTTTCCTTGAGGCTTCGAAATATATGTCCCATGAGTTTCTTCTCTTATAGACTCTGACATTTTTCCTCATAACAAATTTATTCTTTACATTTGCCATCATTACCTCTGAAGTAGAGATCTTCCCTGAATCACTTGAGGTGAGCAGCTTCTAAAAAGCCATATCTGCTGGACAAATGCACCTTGCCTTTCAACAGTTTTCTTTCCTTTTCTGTCCCTGAGCTGTTAATGTAGCACGGTGAAGTGTTACCTTGTAAAAAAAGAATAGCGACAACAGCATCTGAAGAAGTGAGGTTCTTACCCACGAAACCTTATGCTCCCAATACTTCTGTTAGTCTGAAAGGTGCCACAGGACCCTCTGTTGCTTTTAACAGCAGGAAAGTATTTCTTTTCTCTCACCCTGCATCCATCGATCAGTGTTCTTCTGCTGTCTGTCCTGTGCCATTGCCTCATGTAAAGCCTCCACAAGTCCACTAAATCTTATCTGATTCTACCTTTTCTCTCCTCAACAGCTATTAATTATCCACTCCTTACTCATCCTCCTGACACATCTGTTCTCATCACTTCTTCATCCTTTGACCCTACTTGGAATCATTACCAGTCTAATGTAGTGTACTTTGTATTCCTTGGACACAGGAAACTAATTGTTTGTATGGATTACTACAGAGCTTCACTGGGAGAATCAAACATTTTCTTAATGCCTTGCTAATTTTCCTCTTAATTTCTTCCATATGACAAACCTTACCATTATAAAGTAGGTTTGCTGAGCCCCATGAAAATGCCATATGAAATATTCTTTGTCCAGTACTTATATTTGTATGTAAGCTGAATGCTTTCTCACCTACACTTGAGAGGTAGAATGGCAGAAATCAGTGGCAAATTTAATAGGACATTAACCATGATATATCATAAACAAGCCTATTTCTATACTTAGGTTTTTGGTAACACCTTAAATTAGGTCTCGCTGGGTATGCTCCTTGTTTTACTTTTTGGCATTTCAGCTTGGACAATGTTAAGCAATGAAGTGATTTGCTCTTTTGTTTATAGTTAGCTTCACTTTCAAATTCTGAATGGCTAGGTTGCAAGGGAATTTTTATTTGTCAGAAAAGCATTTCTACTGATTATTTTAAATGAAAGAAGTATTTCAAATGGTCTCAACTGGTATGTAAGAAAGGACAGTTTGGCTCAATAGAATAAGTTTTGAAAATGCACACAACATTTTGAAATATTTCTTTTAAAAATAGCCTGACAGATTAGGTTCTAAAAGACTGATCCGTGACTCACTGTGGTCAGTCGGAGCCTTTCCATTCATTTAAATGGGCTTTGGATCAGACCCTAAGCATACCACAAGGGCATATGGCCATAAGGACAAAATGAAGCTATTTTAGACCATGAAGTAAAACTCCTGTTGCCCAGCCAATGAATAGGACTGGAAAATACAATATCGGTCCCATAGCAGTATAGACAATCCAGTGATAACTCTTGATCATGGGCATGGAAGCAGGTGTAGAAGCACATTATCACTTTACAGTTAAAATGAGACTGATTCCTTAGAAATAACCTAAAGTAGATTTTGCCTCCATCTCCTAGTTTTTGTTGTTATAGGACTATAACCAAGTTCACTCAGTGCTAGGTACCCCCTTGTGGCCAGACATGGCATAGCCTAGCAGCTCTCTTGCTGGACTAGCGCCCCCTACTGACCATCACGCCAGCATTGTGGCAGTTGCTCTGTCATTAACTTGGCCTGCCAGCTGGGCTCAGTAACCCTTCCGGTGGGCTTGTAGGCCCCACTTCCTTTGGGCCAGTGGGGCAAACCTAGGGTTACCATATTTTGTGCCTCCAAATGGAGGACACTCCACGGGCCCCCGCCCCCAGCCCCGCCTATACCCCCGCCCCAACCCCGCCCCTCCCCA